>NW_010972842.1:2878837-2974180 GCF_000737465.1 Haliaeetus leucocephalus | reverse complement strand
CCCCCCCCCCGTCCAGTGGGATGGGGGAGAAAATTGGGAAAAAAAGAAGTAAAACTCCTGGGTTGAGATAAGAACGGTTTAATAGAACAGAAAAGAAGAAACTAATAATGATAATGATAACACTAATAAAATAACAACAGTAATAATAAAAGGATTGAAATGTACAAATGATGCACAGGGCAATTGCTCACCACCCGCCGACCGACACCCAGCCAGTCCCCGAGCGGCGATTCCCCCCCCCACTTCCCAGTTCCTAAACTGGATGGGACGTCCCATGGTATGGAATACACTGTTGGCCAGTTCGGGTCAGGTGCCCTGGTTGTGTCCTGTGCCAACTTCTTGTGCCCTGGCTGGGCATGAGAAGCTGAAAAGTCCTTGACTTAAGTCTAAACACTACTGAGCAGCAACTGAAAACACCAGTGTTATCAACATTCTTCACATACTGAACTCAAAACATAGCACTGTACCAGCTACTAGGAAGACAGTTAACTCTATCCCAGCTGAAACCAGGACACATGGGTTCAGAAAACAGGAATAGTTAAGGCTAAAAAACATGATTTAAAGTGAAATTTGAGAAGATGAATGTACTAAGATAACTAAACAGAAAGCTAAGACTATAAGTATCTATTAAAGTGAAAGAATTTCATAGAGGGGCATTCTGTAAGGAGTTGTAATAGAATTACTAAGACTGATAATGAATGAAATATGAAAATGTATACAAAAGTACAAGAAGAAATGACAGAAGGAGGAAAGGTAGGCACTAATAACCATAGAACACGCTAAATGCAATTTCATTCAAACAAGGAGAGAGAGAAACTGACCTGAAGATGTCAAGGAGAGGGAGAAAAAGACAAGAACCACAAAATATCCAGATAAGAAAAAGAAGAGAACTCTGAAACCTGGGACTTTTACTTATAACTTATGAAGTGTGAGATAAGGAAGAAATTCAAAACCCGAATCCACTTCTGTAATTTGTGGTAGGTAAATCCAAAATCAGTTCACTATTGCTAATTGAGAACCACTCCCCAGCCTCCCTTAGCACCGGGGACTCAACAGCTGGCATCCCTTGATCTCTGTGTCATATACAAGAGATCCTGGGGAAATAACACAGCCACATCTCAGTGCTTCTTAGCGTGTGGATGCGAGAGAAAAGAACAACATATGAGAAAATATGTATAATTCAAATCAAGTAGCTAAGAGATTTTCAATAATATACTGTATTTCTATATTTCAATAAAATACCAATGTTGTTTGTTACACTTGTTTCCAACACTTCAGTTTAGCAGACAAAGGAATCCTTAGATCCAACAGCTACACGATGAAACTGGACAAGACTCAATCAACAAGCTGCTAAAGCTTAGCAGTGGTAGCCATGAATGATTGGAACAAAGAGATGTATTTAGTCCATAATTAGAACAGTTAAACCAAACTGAATGCTTTTTTCTGAAATATATGCTTAAACTAAACTAAAGCATCCAAACAAGTGTGTCTTTTGTTGGCATTAAATCAAAGCAACGTCATTCAGGGTACTTGCCACATAGAGTTGTTTCCACATCGTTCCCCAGTCTCTTAAAGTTGATGTCATTTCTGTAATAACAGAATCTTCTGTTGGAATAACCATTTCAAATTGTCTGTAACACGCAGAAGAACACATGATATTACACAAGCATTACAAATCCCATTACAGTTACTAATATAAAGACTTCCTCCTGCCAACAGTTATGTTTATCAACCTACATGGGTGCTCCTTCAGCCCATGACACTTTTTATTTGTACATTTCATTTAATGCCCATGGAAAAGTCTTGGGTGAAAATAATTTAATCCCCATGGTAAGTCTTGGTCCTAGAGAAGTCAAAGTGAGTTTTTTACTATGAGGTAAGCATGTCAAAAAACTACTTTCACAGCACAGTAATTCCCACAGTTTCCAAAGGGATCTTGCCACTTTAGCTTAGACACCAAACCAGTGATTGTTGCCACTCTTTTTTACATCTCTGTTTATAGAAATAAGATAGAAAATGCCATTCCTTCAACTGAAAGAGGATATAAAAAACTCAAAAGAAAACTAGTACAGTGTCAGTGAGTTCTTGCCTATTTGATGCTGGCCAAGAAAAAGCTGGGTTAGCTTGGTCAAGACCAAACTCTGCACCACACCATCAATTTACACACCATCATCACTACCACTTCGTTCTCACATACAGTACATTTCAAGGGTTTGCATTCACGCTTGGATTACTTTTCTCATGAGATCACTTCTCTCTTATCAAGTTTACAAAACAATGTGACAGCTCCTGGCTGTGATGTGCCGTAGGGCCCATGGCCTGAACGGGAAACACAAACTACAAGGAAAAAAGAGGCAACAAAGTTTGAACTCCCCACAAGTACTGTCATGGTATCAGCTAACAAAAATTATTCCATCTTTAAGCTTTGTTTTATTGTGATGGTTTAGAATAATTTTATTTTACTGAACCTTCAGTTTTACCTACAACCACTTTTAAAGGAGAAAGGATCCTAAGGCATAACAAACCACGTGTGGTGCAAACTCCATAGCAAACAGCAGAGAGTTTAACAGTAATTATGGAGCCATTGTCACCTGTGGGAATTAGACTTTTTTAATATGATTACCATTTTCATTATCATTTTTGCCCATCATGAATCATGGACCTTCTACTCATTCATTCATGCTCCCAAAATAAAGGTCACCTACAGCTGGTGTTTAGGCATCCATCTATTAGGCTGAGAAATGTTTTTACCTAAACAGGTTTCAAACTGTTATGTATCAGCTCTCTATTAATAAACCTAAATGATACAATACGAATGCTCCCAAATTAAGTAAAATTTTGGAAAAAACTCTGTTGAACTAAGATCACTGACAAATAAAAAATTTTAGAAGTGAGACTGTCAAGGTAAGTATTACATCTAAAAAAAAAATAAAGATTAGTGTTTCTTTTAGTCAGAACATTTGAGTTCAAAACCAAAATTTTAGAACTAATTTTAAGCACTTGTTCTGGTTTTTATTAACTTTTCCAAAAATGAAAAGAGATCAGTTGTTGTTAAAAATAAATATTGGCTTTTCATCACCTGAAGAAAAGTAGTAAAGGAAACAACATCTCTATTCATTCACAGTTTTAGTGAAAACTTTTGTCATTAAACTGACACATTTTTTTACCATTTTTTTGTAAAATGCCAGCTGTCTGCCATGGTACAGCTGCTGTCCTCAAAGAAAACAACTAATCTTAAACAGCAGGTTAATAGCCAGCTTTTGTACAGAGTAACTTCTAATTAAGGCAATACCTCTTTCAAGCCAAACTTAACAACAGGAAGTGAAAACATGCAATCACCTTCTCTTTCCTCTAGACAATACAGACTGATATTCCCAGTTGTGCTCTATGTCTTTTCAGAATACATCAGTCCAATTTTATGACCATGCAGGAGCATCAGGTTAGCTAAGGACAACTATTTCAAGTCCTGTGGCAGTAGGCTGAAGTTAAGATACTATAAACATAACAAAATCACCACTTTATCTTATAAGCAAAAGATCTTTGGTACAAGTAACTGACTATGTTTAAATATTTGAATCCAGAACATTTCACCTACCCTTTGTTCTTAACACATGCATTTTTCAAGTGAATGTAGTTGGATGGAAATATGCCCTGAAAAAGAAAATAGTTTAGGTAAAAAAAACCAAACCTCTCCTTACATGAGTTTGGAGTACCATTTAGTACCATTTAATATGCAAATGTATGCTGAGTTATAAGTCCTCCAAATAATTACCAAAAAACATGCACAAAAAGAAGAATGCAATATACACTCAGTATAGATCTAACAGAAACAAAAATGCCATATTCAGTAGAGTTTAAATCCTTCAATACTTCAGACAATTAGAAGATAAACACATGTAGAACATGTAGAAGATTGCTTGAGAGCTCACTTATCCTAGCTGTTTTTATTAATTACTCCCACATTGACAGGAAACCAACCAACTGGGTGGGGTAATGTCTTACCAGCAGTGTCTTACAAATAATATCTTCAGATAGGGATTTTCAAAATAAAGCAAATAGATAAACTTCCCTTTATTTTTATTGAACCTTGTTAATAAAGAAAGTAAAAATAAAGTTTTATTTGGTGACTACTATGCCCTGCAGTGCACGGGAAAGCTGTGGCAGATGCCTACCGAAGAGCCTCAGGGTCCTGACAGGAGTGGTCCTTTTCTAGTTATTTAAGGGCTCTCCACTGTTCTTTTGAATGGACAGCATTGCTGCAACAGTCACACCGCTCTTACAGCGCACTAACCTTCATAAATCAGAACAATAAGCAAAATGAAGCAACTCAGCTTCAAGCAGCTGGCTGGGAACATAATACGGTCCAGCTCATTACATAATGCAGTGAGGAAAAATACATATATGTTCTGTTTATAATAAGCACAGCTGCATACAGCTTTCCTTTGTGATGATGGTGCCGCATTTTCTTTTAACACAGATGTTAGACCTTCAACGAAAAAAAACGCATCTACTATGTAAAGGCAACTGCCCTTGTAAATAGTCCTACTCCTCTGTAAAGTAGCTCAGGAGAGCATCTCCCAAGGACAGCAAGATGTACAGCCTTGCACTTGTAACAATGTGCCAGAAAACAGGATGGCTGCATGTGCGTGCTTACTGCAGACCAGCTGCCACAGATAATTTCTTTGAGTGTCAAAGCTGGCAGAATAACAAGGGAAGAATCTTGACAGAGCAATACCAATAACAACTGGAATTAAAAGGTGCTCTTATTATTTTACTTTTGGAGAGACTCCTTTCAAAAATCCAATTCAGGAAACTGTTTGCATTCACACTAGGAAAGCAGAAAATATATATCTCATTTCTTCACACATCAAGCCATGTTTAGAAAACCTATTCATAACTTCTATCAACACATTTGACAGACCACAAAGCAAGACTGACAGTAAGCATGTGGTGAGAATTGCAACAAATGACACAGAAGATGCAATAACAAATCCCAACTGCTCATGTCTTATAAATCAAATTGCAATATATATCAATGAGGTCAAAGTAGTAAACATCAGATTAGACTCTGTGGCTAAATTTATTGTTCACATTGACGTTCCATATAAAGCAAAGGAAATTTATGTGAGCAGAGACTGCAGGCCTAGGCACAAAAGGCCAATGACTTATTATATGAGCTCCTAGAAACTTTTGAAATTAATGTATATGTGCTCTATTTTGCAGCTGAAGAGGCTCGGAAATGAAGAGAGAAAAAAAGGAGCGAAGCTTACAATGCAGGTTAAAGGAGCAACAGATGATTTAAGATCTTTCTTCGATGCCATTATATAAGAATAAAAGCTCCAGTACCATGCTGAGAAAAAAAAATGAAATCTTGAAATGGTTTCCCATATGAAAAACAAAATCTTACAGTCACAGAGGCAAGTCAACAGGAGAGATTAAGAAAACAGAAAGACAAGAAAGACAGCTAAAGCTTAAACATATTCAACATGAACAAATGCTGAAATATGAATTTCATAATATTTCATGTCTGAATGCAGAAAAAATAAATCAGTGAAGTCTGGTTTGCAGTACTACCAGCTATACTACTATGGAAATCAAAGACTACACATCAAAGAAAAATAAAATGAGCCGTATCTTTTACATGACAATGCATACCTTTTATTCAATTGATACTCTGCATGTTGCTCCTATAAACTACCTGTCTCCACTGGCTGCTCTAAATTAACTCATAACATAAAGAAAAATAGGCACAGTCTAACCAACTTTTTCAACAGTATTTACAATTTGTATTCTCAGTAGTCTTTTCCCTTCAACTTAGCTTCCTCTGAGTTCACAATCTAAAAATCAGAAATAAAAGAAAATTCACCAGAACCTTGGATTTGTAAAGTGTATCATCCTAATACATAGGAGCATTTCAGAAGTGTAATCCATGTCCAAATCTAATTAAAGCAATATCAGTAATATACTTAACACTAAGCTCTAGTTTTCTTTTAAGAGTAAATATCATATACTTACATGGAGACTATAAACTTTTAAAAAGTAAATACAGATTTTTGCCAAAGAATGCAAAAGTGCAATTCACCTTTACCTTAACATTGGGGTTTTTTAAGGCAAATCCTCTGTACCATCCTGTGAAGAAAGAACATTTTGCTTTTTAACATATGGAAATAATTTGCATATGTAAAACAGATTTCATTTTTTGCTTTTGGACAGAAGTGACAGTTAGACAGTGCTGTCAGACTGCCACTCATTTAAAAGACTTTCTGTACAATTAAAGGCATTTTGTTTAAACCAGGTCATATTCAGATGACTTAATTGACACAATTTCAGGAATTACTCTAACTCTTATCCCCAAATGTTTCTAACAAGGTAAGCCAAGTCTATTTTGCACTAGACACCACACCAGACAAAAGGGAAATTATTTCATATTCACTGTAAACATTTACAAATCATTTTTGGACCTCATGTTCTAAATCTATCAGCCACATTACTATACAAAATTCATAGTATATCTGATATTCAAAAGAACAGATCCTACGCCTTCTATAAGAAAATTTCTTACAAGGTAACAGTATATATTCCTGATATGAAACCAAAAAATATCTATATAATGATAAATGATCATAAAGTCATATTGACAGACAAGCCTTGGGTAATGTATTAAGGAGGCAGATTATGAAAAAATGCAGGTTTATTTCTCTATCACTAGTAACGGACATTTGCTGAAATCATATTAGTATTTTCTACCTCAGAACAGAGGCAGAAGAGAATGTTTACACTACTTTAAGATTTAACCTTATAACCCTCAATTCATTTGAAAGGGTCTTGAAGGCAGCCAGGCTTCCCTTGGAAATACCAAGAAAACAGAGCAATCACAATGAGAACTTCTTGCTGTTTTAATTGTTATTGTCTATGATTGTTTATTAAGCAGAGAGATTAAATAAAAAGTGTGAACTGCAAATTAATTATTATAGCAATTAGAGCTCACTGGAATTGAGGAAAAAAAAAATGAAGAGGCCAGAATGTGTTACACTATTGACTTAAAAATGTGTTAATTTAAGAAAATAAATGAATAGTAATGGGTTTCAAATCAACAGTATGAAACTTCATAATCACTGGAATTCCAACCTGTGAACTCACCATCACATTTCTCTAATATTTGAACAGTGTCTCCAATCTCCAGTGATAGGCCGTGTGGGACTGTCCCTCGAAAACCAGCTATTACTGAAAAAGATAGTAAGTTTCAATTATTTACAGCATTAAATATAAATTATTATTCCTCTTGTTAACAAAAATTGTATATTAACAGGGGAAGTTAAGTGTTAGAATAAACAGGCTTACTGAAATTTAATAAGCTGGAAGAAGAATCAAAGGTTAAGCCACTTTTATGAGCAGAAAATTTAAAATACAGGACTTGGAAAAAAGCCCGAAACACAGACCTACTATACATGAATGGAAAGCTTGTACTGGAGAACACTGTTAGCTAGACCATGACTACACTGAAGAACAGAAACTGTTTTATTCCAAATGCTCACACTAACACATATCAGACCGCAGAATTTAGCAAGCTGAAAGCGCCAATATTTTTGTTGCCTTCTGTACCACCCATACACCACAAAAGGAAAACCTTATTTCAGATTTGCTTAATGGATGCTATAGACCCAACACTCCATATAATCCTAAATGTGAGGAAATGGTTAGGGGCTGGAGACCACTGAAGTGTGCTGTTCACTGAAATACATTAAGGGCACACACAGTCTCCCTGGAGCCAGTGAAGCCCAGGTCATGAGCTCAGGCTGGGACAAGAGCTACAGAAATGGGCTTCCCTTGCTGGCGATAAAACAGGTCTCAAACAAAACATCCACCAGAGCAGTGATGTTCCCAAATACTTACAGCAGTCAAATTTTAAGTCTTATATTGTTAGTGCTAAAAAAATAGCCAGCTATTTTTTTCACTCAGAACCAAAATATAATACTCAAAAGCTTCTCAAAACGCTCACTCCTACAAATGCTAAGAATCCATTAACATGCTTAGACAGCAACTCAGCTATTCAGCCCTGTGCTTACTGTATTTGAAATTCTGAACTAAAATAGTGCCTAATACAGGCCATGAGACCAAGCAATAGTGATTGTGATTCCCTATATTGTAATACTCTTTTGGAGCTTAATTTGGAAGCTGAAGAGGAAAACAGCCTTTTACTAATATCAGCAAGGCATGATGCACAGAATTACTTAGTGGCCTAACAGCAGTCTTGCTCCTATCAAATATCTATCCATTTAGATAGGAAAACCCAAATCTCACAGCAAAGTAAAAAAAACCAACACCAACTCAGAGGCACGAGAACAAATCTTCACATCTAAAAGCCAAAAGGAAACCCCATGGGTGCAGATATGCATATAAAGTAACTGCTCTTCCACCAACAGACCTGCAAGATTTCCAGTCACAACAATCCAGTTTGGCAGCTCTTGCCTGCCGACGGAGGACTCTCCCGCCACAGGCAGAGACTATGCTCAAACACAATATAACCTGTCATCCACCGCCTGTGCTTGTCACGCTGTTCGTCAACGGCAGCAAGAGAGATCAGCTGTCAGCGGCCACAAAAACTGAAAATTCATTTGTGGATCTTCGCCAGAAAGTTCCAGATTTTAAGAGTGAACCAAGAGGACATGGTTTATACTATAGGACGGCATGGATAAAAATGTACAGAAAACACATTTTTGCCAAATCTTTCTTCAGAATCTGAAGGCTTCAAAGCTCACTGAATTCAATCATCACTTCAATCATCACTAAATCATCACTGTGCTTAACCCATGATCTTTATTTATCCCTTTGAAAAAAGCCTATGAGATTACATGCCTGGTCAGTCCCTAAGTTTGATATAACACATGACCAGTATTTGTAGCATTGAGCTTTCCACCACCCCCCTGCCCCCCCCCCAAGGCACATGCATTGAATCAATCTCTATTCATTTTGGTGCTTGTCCTACTCTTAAGATATTTACACAGAACTAAAATACCCTGAGATACGCATCATGAAATAAAAAGAGCTACTTTCGTTCCCCCACCACAATCAAGTACACCATTTTTTAAGAGGGTTAGTTGCAAGACAGCATTGGTACATTGAAAAAGTTTGTCTAAGAGTTGAGAAATGAGAATTTTTCAATTAATTCTTACACAAAGATCTAAAAATTAAAACAGCTTATTAACTACAGACAGATTAAAATAAAAACAGAACTCCCTGAATATCAATACAATGTATATCTAAATTTTTCTGTAGCACTGGAATGACAGGAGTCATTCTGGTCACCTTTCTAGATTCCAAGAAGCAAAACTGAATTATGAAGCCTGCCAAAATAGCACCTACAGCCACTGAAATAAAATTAAGGAATTAACAGAAGCAGCATGCAAAACCAAACCAAACCCTTGTGTTATTATACTTGTGAGATGTCTTATTTTTAAACTCCATGAGATAAAAAGAATGACAGTAATTTTCTCCTTAAGAGCCAATATATCCTGTCACATTGTTATGATAGGACTTTGCTGTGACATTCAGTTTTTATTACTTAGTTACTAGATCTGTTAAAGATCTCCCCCCCCCCCCCCCATTAAGAGAACTTTCAGAAAAAACTTTTAGGACAAAAAAGATGGAAATCTGACATAGTGTAGAAAATAGCTAGAACTCATTTTAGAGCATGTATGGAAGAAAAAATTATACCTTGAAATATCTTCTAGAAGGACAGCCCGCAGCGTACCACAAAAAGAAAGAAACGAGGGCATCACCTATACCACTGATCCAGCACATTCACCTGATCAACTCGCAAAACTCTGGCTGGATACTTACAGAGGTCTTGCAGTGAGGTCAGGCTCAAAACAGGCAGCCCGTGGTCATTAGCAATGCCACTCAAAACAAAGTGCACTGCAGAGCAGCACAGAATTTAATGCAAAGCACAGGAATCCACAGATAAATTTACCACACAAATGTTAACTCGGCTAACTTTCTACTAATCAAGTCATGTTACAGAATTGGGACGGAAACAGAAAGTGGCTATTCCTGTCTTTTTAGTTTATCTGTGGGGTATATACATAAGTAGACTACAGGGAGGATAATGATGAAGTCATGGAAGGAGGTAGTTACAATCCCACCAGAGAAGATCCCAGGATTCAGCAGTTCAGCTAGGACACAGGGTTCTTAACCAAGCCATGATATAAGTTTGATGTACTGAATCTCTTGCCCTTTCCTCCAATGACCACATTGTTCTGCAACACTTTGCAGATGCTCCTTAATCCTTTCTCCTAGTAGTAGTAAGTATATAATTAATCACTCTGCAGTGACCATGGCTTAAGGTGTTCTCAGCCTAACTTGAGAGCAGTACACATTTATCATACTCATAGAACCGGACTTTTTATATATACAGCATTCACCAAGCCATGTGCATCAAACGCACTGTTTTCATTCTTGTAACAACAGTAGCTGGTGTGGTTATTACCTTCTCTCACTTTCATTACAACTAGATAGCAGACACCTTAGAAAAGGAGGATGAACCGAAGAGAAATCCACTCTGAATATAGCTCAGACCAATATCTGCAGTCTTTGCAGATGCACTGTCCACCTACATGTCCTCAGGAAGCTAAGTATCAAAAGCACTTGCATCTAGAGACATGTTTTTGTCACTGTAGTACCTGAAGGTCATATAAATGTTCTGTTTGTGTTTCAAGCACAGGCATAGTGATTGATGCCCTCTTCAATCACCTCTCAGCCACTGGAGAAATGTGTAACTCCACAATAAAAGTTTGTAGGCGGATATATTCTCAGAAGTGTTTTAGAAACTGAGTTGAAATACAGCAGCCGGCTGGCATTATTAAATATTTCCTTGCTGCCAAAGGGTACTCAGAGGATAAGAAAGCAAGACAACAACACAGGATACAAAAACCTAATCCATACAGAAGGTGAAATCAAGAACTACAGTGACACGCAATATTAAAGCAGCTTTGGGTTTAAAGCCAAGCTTAAAATTTTTAGGGTATTGCAGGTGCAGTGAATCCCAAGTTATGAAACAACCCATTTCCATGAGAACTATGGAATGATAATCAGAAAGACAAGAACATTTATGAGCTAACCAGTTAAGTTACCTCTCTGTGATTAACTGCTAAAATTAATCAAATGTGCCAATATTTTCTTAATATTCTTCTACCTTTCAATGGAACAGAATCAGTTCAATTAAAAATGTGACATAAGACCTTACAAGACATTCACAAAGTTACAAGAAATTCACAAAAGAAGGAAAGAAAAAGGAACAATCTGATGGATCTCTCATGTTCAGTTTCTCAAAAGAAACTTCTGTCTTTCTGCTCTCATACAAATCACTGCCTGCCTGTGCTTACTGTTGGACAGTTTTACATATGCAAGCACCTTGCATATAAGAAGATCAATCCAAGTCCAAGGTCTTAATTAAAGCCTAAACTAAGTTTTTTTTGGTACAGGAACTCACCTGCCTATCTAGAACACAGATAGCATTACTGTTCTAAAAAATAAACAAGATTCTTCTTCTACTTGCAACTAGTGCATTCAAATCTTACATATGAGTTACCATTATAAAGATGCACTTGAGACTCATCAAGAGCGTGCTGGGTTTCATGCCTGGCTTGACATTTTGCCTTTAAGATGAAAATGTCTCCCCACAAAGGGTGCAATGTGACATGGTGCTCAAGATGCCCCTCATCACAACTTAAAATTAAGCTCAACCCTACGAAAGGAGACATGCAGTATACTGAATGCAGTTCCTGGCTGAGTAGCAGGACACACACTACCACATATAAAAGAATCAACAGCAGTAGAAGAACATGTACAACAAATACTAATACCTCAAAAATGGGCATTTATACCACAATAGCAGACTCAGGTTTCACATAATAGAAAACAATCCTTCAACTGAAGGAAGAGGAGGGGGTAAAGGATGTAGGGTAGAAAAATGTAAATTACTTTAATAATTACTTGGCCATACCGTGCATACTAAATGCTGGAGTAAAAAAGAAACTCCAGTTCAATGCCGTAAGTCATGATGCCCCAACTATCAGAGGCAGCATATGAACCACACAGAAACATGGTAAAAACACTCTGGAAAATAACAACAGGTTTGGAGGGTGGGAATACTGTGTCAGTGGCACTGGTTTTGATGGGGAGCAAGGTGCTCCGATAGAAAAGGAACTGATTAGCTGGTAAGAAGGGTGGGTGGCCCACTTCAAAGTTTTGCTTGGGCTTATATTCTTAAAATTTTTATGCCTGAAATAACTGGAGATCTGCACATAAGAACTAATGAGGCAGACATTGTTATTCCCTTCCTCCTAACAGATGACCAGAAGCTATTATTGATTCCGGATATTATCTGCTATAATTGAAATCAGGTCCCCTCAGTAGCAAAAGCAATTTTTGAAGTTTTTATTCTGGACTTAAAGTGCCATTCTTTCACCAGATTGAGACTTTCAGGTATAACCATTTCAAGAGGTTTCTCTTCTATTCAACAGTTGAAAAAGTAACAAAAAAGCTGTAATAAATGAAATCAGGGAGCTTCTAACATTATAAAGTTTTTATATTAGTTAAAACAATCATTTACTGTTGCATATTTCCTGTATGATGGAAGATTGAGCTTGTTTTTATGCAGTATTTTAGCTGATGAGTAATGATGTGTATATATTACCTTTGAGGAAGGCTCTGATTCAGTGGTCTTTATTGCGGAAATGTAAAAAACTATCCTTTGATATGTACTTATGGGTAGTAAATACACCAGACATCTGGCACTGTAAGCAGCTGCAGAAAATGCAACATTAGAAAGCACATCATCAGGACAGCCATTAAAAAAAAAAATCCAACTACTTTATCCAGAATACTGTTTGTAAACTCGTGTGAAGCTACTGAACACTGGCAAGCAATGCAAGCATCCAGTGGTACAGCTCTCAGTATTTTGTGGCACAGGGATCTCCTGAGCAAGACGTGGTTATTTTTGTGTTCAACAACCATTGAGGGATTTTTCTTCTGTGAATTTGCCTAACCAGACTTTGCATGCATCATAATATCAGTGTCCACAAACTCAGTGAGCTTTCCAGTTTAAATATGCTTCATGAAAAAAAGTCTTCCTCTTATTTTACAGTGCCACTTAAAATTTCATTTCATGTCCCCTTGTTCTTGTGGGAAAGTTTGAACAAGCAATCTCTTGTCACCCTCTCTGTACCTTAGCTGTACCTTTTCCAGAATGAAGCTTTTTCTCCTCAGAAGAAGCTGAAGAACCTTTTTAGATTTCTAACTAGGCAGAATTTTTAGAAGCATAAACACACAGAGGCATACAACTTTGCTAATGCAGAATGGCCAAAGCTTACTGTAAAAGGCCATCACGTGCACTGAGGTTTGCCAACACATGAATTGATCTGGATGGAGTGGCATGATAGCATAGCTACATGCTCATGCTTCTAATACACGAGTTAATTCAGGCATCTGTTCGGTAATGCATTGTGCTGCCTACAGATACCCTAGGAGGCTTGCTGCAAACCAAAAACAAGCTAATGAAGACAGTGACAGAAAAGCAGGGGGACAGGGAGGGGATCAATCTAATCTCCTTTCAATAAACACAATATATATGAATGTTAGTTTCAATAACAGAAGTGATCCTTAAATCTCCTGCAGATTATTGAGGATAAACACTTTCAAATTTATACTGAAATAAAAAAAAGTGACTTCTCTCGCCTGTATATGTACAGCACAATTAAAAGGATCAAATGCATCTCTCAGATGATGACAGTCACTGACTCCTGAGCCACGTGTGGCTTTTGAACATCTCAAGTGCTGCTCACGTGCAGCAGTCAATTGTTCTTAAGAGATGAGTGCTTGCGTGGAATTTTCTTAACATTTATTGAACAGCTATGCATGGAAATACCTCAACGCACATCAAAAATCATCAAAAAAGTTTGTATCAAATGTCCAAGCTTTGAAAATACTATATAAAGTAGAATGCTTATATACAACTGTTCTTCACTTGTCTGAAAAACAAAACAAAACCATCTGGAATTCCTATTAATAGCACCAGCTACCTATAGAGATAAGACAAATGACAAGTCTGAAATAGACAAAGGACACAGAGCTGCAGCAGACCATATTCCCTCCTGTGCTGGTCTCAACGCCTGAATTCAGCAAGGTAATCCATTTCAGATCCCCGATTACAAGGCTGCCAAAAACCATAGGACAATTCTAACATAGATAATCAGTTTAGTATGACGGTCTGAACGTTTGTCAAGCTCTCCTCATCCTGCATCTCAGCTACAGGCAGGAACCTAATTATCTCTTTGATAACAGCTTGATAGGTTCCCCCAATACCTGCAAACATTTTTGCTAACTCTTTCCTTTGGGTACCCTAGCTATTAGGCACTACATCTTCGAAATGAGCACTAAAAGTAACAAGTGATGGCACCTATTTGCTGTTGAGAACAGCTGGCAATCTAGAACACCAAAACCGGAATAAGCCAGCATGTACACCACCAGGGCCCCTGTCCTCACAGGTATGAGATTTCATTAATGGTTTTTCTTCTTCTACCAAAGAACTAGTTATGCCCTTTATATTTCTTGAACTCCTGCTGCATCTTGTTATGTCTACATCTTGTCCCCGCTAAGTGCAACTTCTTGATTTGCATTAGTTTGGGATCCAGGAATTTAAAAGTAAAAGAAAATAAAACAAGTCTTTACAAGAGTAGAAAATCTAGTACACCTCAGAGCCTATGAATAGATGATACCACTCCTCCCTATGAATTTGCTTAGGAGTCTCCTTCTCTACAGAGAAGGAAAGTCAATGTAAAACCTTTCAGAGACATCACAGTAGAAGGCGAGGTGGACTCAGTACAATCAAGTATAGATTTAATGCATTCAATCAATTATAACAAAGGAACTAGTCTACATGCAGTTTGACAAGTTGGTCTCAATTCTCTAATGTAGAGCTACAGATGCAGTATCGATGCACTAAGACTGCTATCTTGAACAGCAAGCATGGATTAAGAGTCGTTTTCCTTCATTACGTGAAAACAGCAACAGCTTAAAAATCCAGCTTGTAGAAAGGAGTAAGTGGAAAAAAGTAGATTATGTTAAGATGACATTATCTATGAGAACAACCTTTCTTAGTTAAAAATAACTATGTTATTCACTATGACTTTTATTCAGACTAAGTATTTCCAAAGGTCTAAGCATTTTCAAACTTTGTTCAGTAGTTCCCTTAATTTTTAATAGCATGATCAAGGAAAAGAGTTATTGCTATTTAATTTTAACTTGAAAAAGTCTTCATGTTTCATTCACAGCCTTTGGGGAACCAAAGTTTCTGATTAAAATCAAATAAACCACCAGGGTATTTTGTAACTTCCTGTGTCGGGTACGATAAACAAGGGAGGTTAACGTATTCATAGCACAAGTGAATCATCTAAGGTCCATCAAAGCCAACAAAGCCCTGTGATTGCAGATACCAGATCTCATGACAACTTGAGTGCATTCTGGGCCTCATTAAAGCACGAGATGGTGGTCACCAAAACCTCCAAAAAGTAAAAATTTGAGAGACACAAAATTCTACATTATTTCAAATCTGGATCCACAGTGATGCTTTTGTATATGCCAGCCAGTTTGCTGGCTACCTGTCAAATCCCTACAAAGCCAGCAGAAATTGAATAGGAAAATTAAATGTCGCACATAATTATAGACACAGGAGATATCTCCCAGAAAACAGTTAACTTTTTTCAGAATAATACGAAGACGATTATTTTAAAGTAGGCCTTGAATAGATGAGCACATCCTTACAATTTCATGCTGACTTAATGCGAGAACACTGGTTATGGTCCAAAGTCTAATGACCACACATTTGCCCATTCTCTTTCCTCCCCAAAAGTATTACAACACAATACGCTGCTCCAAACTCGGGGGGCATAATTTCACAGCCTTTAACAAACTGCAAGTAGCACCATGCAAACCCAAGCTCAGAAGAGCTATAGTCATGTGAACTACTAAAAAAACAAGACTACAGTGCAAGCTGCAGCACTACTCTTCACCAACCATCAGAGCCACCCAAGGGGAACACAGTTAAACAACAGTACAGTAGCTGAGAAACTCCATGTGTTTGGTATCAAAGAGTTTGGCAAATGAGACTGGTTTCCCCTTAATATGTCACTGTTTACTCCCGTTCAAGTAACAAATAGCATTCAAGGAAGCCAAGAAAAGCAGAGCATAAGTTTTCTTCACCAATACAAAAGAGACAGAGCACCCATCTTCCACAATAAAATTTTTCTAACAGACAGGTCCACCAAATGACCTTATAGATGAAACACTGTCCAGTTTTCTTCTATTTCCTTTGGAAGAGCAGGGTTTAACTCTTCACTTGACCAGCCATCAGTGGAACACAATAAAAAAAACACCACTGGAAAACCAGTGGAACTCACACACACAGAAAAACACATACAAAAAAAAATTTTCAATGCCATTACTTTTCAGCTTGTCTGGTATCATTATATTTCAGATGAGTTTTAGTCTCCTGATAAGCTGTATTTCTCTGACATTCAACCATTTCTTTATGAATTTATTTTACGTATTTTCATTTTACCACTAAGAGTTCTGTTTATTTTGACTTTAACGTACCTGCAATGTTCTCTCTAGCATTTTATAACTTAAGAAATTATTCTGCTTTCGTAAGCTATGAGCCTTAACCACATTGCCACTTAAAATGCATATTTATTAAATGTCAATTTTTTGCTGAACATCAAAAATTATTGGAATATGGTTTTAATCACGAGTAGTCATTTCTTCAGTAATGAAACAAAAAACCCCACCAATTTATGCAATAAGCAAATTGTGCAATTTAGCTAACAGTAAAAATAAATAATTATGAGCTTCTGTAGCCTGTCCTACAGGTCAGCCAATTCTCTGTAGATACAAACTCAGTATCAGAAAACCTCTTGAAAGACAGCATGGTTTGGCAAGGTGTGGAATTAAGTGCAAGGAAGGCAATGATTACAAATCACTTACAAGTACCCTGGCACATGTTTTTTATCTTAAATGAGGCAGAACTTTCTTGATCTAGTGTAATTGAGGGGTGTTTCAAATACACTGGAATACAGCTATCAGGACTAGTAAAGCAAAACTTTCTCCAATGAAAATCCTCAGAGACCACTGAATGCAAGCTTAAACATCCCACTCTGGCTCTAAACTGGTTTATTAGGTTTAATGGTTGGAAATAACCACTGCACTTCTCAGCCTGATTTCAATAGTTGAGCCAGCAGAATTCAGTGTATTTAGCCCTTCAGAGTTTCATCATTAATCCATAATCTCCATAAAGCTAAAACTTCAGGCATATTTAACATAATCCCACAAATATCTTAAAATGTATGACCAAACGGAAACGTAACAAGTACATACACCTTTTTCCTAATCCAAGCTCTGAAAAAAAAAAAAAAAAAACCAAAACCCCCAACCCAAACCCAAACCAAACCACCTGGATGTATACTTTTAATAGTATCCCTGTGGTGTTAAAGCACACTTTCATAAGTGCAACTATATGATCCTCAAAAAATCAGAACCTTCACATGCTGTTCATGCTTGCTTAAGAACAGTGCCTGTTCCTCCAAAAGCAAGGGTGAAGAGAGTTTAGGTTCAGTTGGCAGCTGTTTATAAAAGCACACAACAGCATGAGAAAAATGTATCTGAAAAGTATATGCAACCAATCAGGATTATGAAGATTGCTGACAAGGGAGCAATTGTTCTGTTTGATGTGATGGGGAAAGGAAGTGTATGAGCAAACAGTCCTCTCTAAATGTTTATATTATAATTCATTGCCACATCTGAACGTTTATCTTTTTATGTAAGAGTACTTCAAGAGACGAGATGATTCTTTTGGTTCTTAACATCTTGGGAGAGTCACTAAAAATAACTGCCGTTGTCACAGTCCTCTCCTTACCCCTTCCTCTAGATTTGGCACAGAAGCCTAGGAATACGTTTGGGATACCACAGGTCAAGGAAAGCATGGTAAACAGGGATGTATTTCTAAGGAACTGGTACTGGGAGACACGTTCTCATGCTGCACCATGAAATGCTCTCTGAATGAAACTAGTCAAGGTCAACTTGTCAAGCAGCTGGGCAGTCCCAGGCAAACCAGACACAGGTACTTCTTTTCTTTTAGTATTAAGGAGTTTTCCCAGCCTTCTCTAGATGAAAGAGCCTACAGGACTCTTTCCTGAAACTCTTAAAAAACCCACAAGTAGTAAAAACTCTATTTCGTAAATAAGAAACATGAGCAGAGACAGGTAAAAAGTCTTGAGTCAGCCCGGTGTCTGCCAGCAGGTTAGGAACAAAGCTGAAATAAGCTAACTCAAAGCAAGCTGATTTGCAATCTATCCACTTGGCCAATGTCCACGCTATTAAGCCACATTATGTACTTGTTTTGCACTGAACCGAGGTACAAAACTGACAGACTTAAAGGAAAAGAAGCTGCCAAACTTCACTGGAAAGGGGCATGGACGAGGCAGGGAATGAAGGGATATGAAAGTCAAGGCAAAACCAGTAGTGAAGAAGAGCAGAGCCTCCTCCCAGGAAGCTGCTGCCCTGGAAGGGACAACTCCCAGGGAGGGACCGCAAACAAACAGCAACTCCAGGACCAGACTTGGCCACAGTGCCACAATTCATCAAGAGGGCCATCATGTCACATCACACAGAGCTGATACAATTGTTACGCTAATTTAAAATCATTCATTTTCTTCAATACTGTTTTATTTTCCCCTACAATTAATAACCTCCTGGGAATCCAGATAGAATAACAAAGGCCTCATGGGATTTATCCAGCATCTGAGGTAAGGAGATGACAAAGTTGTATTTTCCTCCCATACTTGAAAAGCCCTGCTGAAACAAGGATATGAAACTCGAGCAGAAGACCCCTTGCAAAAAGAGATTCTACAAGTATGTAAATTTTATGCAAATGAACATTTACTAAGTGATAAACTATGGTGATCACACCTTTGGGGTTGTTATGTATTTGGTTAAACAAATTATTTGGTCAGGTAGTGGAGTGTGAATGGATTTTTTCCATTGCACAGCCATTAAAAAAATTTATTTTTAATATCTGCCTTCAGGAATTGGTTCCCAATTTATTGGGCTTTTTGCTTTGTTTGAACACCCTTAGAAAGGACATATTAATTCAGAAACTAATTGACAGGAATAAATCACCCAGGCCTTACTATTGTCAATTATAAAAACCAAAACAATAATTACATGTGTGACTGTACCATAAAGTGTCGTCAGTGTCCTGCAGTTAATGCATGAAATTGCACTGTCCACAGAGCAAGTAAAGACAGATTGTTGCAAATTACCCTGGGAATTCCTTATATGAGGTTTTCCTCTCTGCTATGAACACTAGCAACTCAGAAAGCAATTTATTCCTTAAATAAATGTTGATAAAAATCATTTGCCACAGTTAAGTACCCCGTTTTCTTCTTTCAAAGACCAAGTCATACACATTCAGTACTGCAGGAAGAAAGCAGTATTGCCCAGCAGCAATGACAGTGCTCAGGAATCCACTAGGCAAAAAAAAACAAGCGAAGAAACCATGGTTCCCACCAATCTAGCTTAAGAAAAAAGTTTCATTCAGAGTCTGGCAGTAACACTGCCCACAGAAGCATGAGCAAGACACACCAAGCAGATAAGTCAAGAGGACCACCTCTACTCTATCGTACACTGTACCTCAAAGGTCAGTGCTTCAGATAATGGCTGTACCTGCCACCATGACAATAAACAAGCAAACAAAAAACCTAGTTAAATTATAAGCAAAACTCCGCTTAATCAGTCAGCTTGTGGCAAGTAGCACACGAAAACCAATGCATAGCATGTTCAAAGCCCCAAACCACATATAAAACCAATTGCTGCAGTACTTAGAAGTTCTGCCACTACCAAAATCCATGGTGAAGTCCCCACTTGCACAAAATTCTCTTCCAGATTTTTGGAATAAACGGAAGAACAACCAGAACAGGTTCTAGTTAGAGAAATGCAACAAGGGTCATCAGGGGCATCCATCATCTTCCACTGCAGTAAAGAACTGAGCTTGGAAAAGAGATCTAACTGACAATATATTAGAGGTATGCAAATCACAAACAATAGGGGAAAATGAACATGGACTTATCCCCTTCTCTTCAAAATATAAGAACTTCAAGGAATGAACAGTCTGGCAGCAGGTTTGAAGTGAACCAAATAATATTTTCATAAAGGTACAATCAAGTTATGGAACATCACTGTCACAGAACTCTGTGAAGGACAAAAAAGAGAAGTTTTAAAAAAGGGGTTACAGATGTAGGAGGACTTAAGTACAACAGTCCTAATGCACCCTTTGCCTTTAGAAGTCTCTAAAAACTATGGTTAAATCTATACTTTCCTTATTTCTTACACTCTTTCCCAATAGAGGATTAATGGACAGGTAAGAGACATCTGTGGCTGGATCCAGCTTGACATTGTGCAGTTCCTGTACTCCACCAAGCAGTTTCTGATATCAACTTCAGCTTAAGTAGCAATATACAGGTGTTGAAAATTAATAAATTAGACTATCAGTAGACTGCAAGGATGTTTTTAAAACTGAGCAAAACAAGCCCTTAGGACTGATAAGACAAACATCATGTGGCATGTCTACTATATGGAGATTTCTTTTTAAACAAAACATTTTCAAAACCACTGAAAAAAAAATCAGCTGCGGAGAGCCAAGCCAAATGCTGAACCTGAAGATGGTTAAGCACAAACATACTTTAAAAACAACAGTAACTTTCCTTAGACATATCTGGCTTTAAAACAACTGTATGATTTAGTACTTCTGCATTATTCCCTTCCCGTCTCAAAAAATCATTTGCCTGAGACCTCTGAATTTAAGTAGCTGGGATACCAACTCAGATATAGAATCACTGGGAGCACCACACATGAATAAACACTGTTTTGGATTTGATTCAGCAGCAGGTTTTGATTCATACCATAATCACACTCACTAATTAAAACGATTACAGGTGTGTAAATAACCAGTAGCACAGCCAGCCTGTAATGGGTTTATTCTTCCTAACAGCAAATCGAAGACACCAAATCAAAGAAAAATGACATTTTATGGAATAGGAAAGTATTTGCAATCCAATACACAGTTGAACTTGTGGAGGAAGAGGAAAGCAAGAGGCACACCAAGGCTTGCAACATTGCTTCTAGCTTTCTTAAACAATTTAAATATAGTATATTCAACTCACTTATAAAAAAATATGCAGTTTATTAACTCTAAAATTACCATCCCAATTAAGAGGAATCCCTTTACCACTTCACTAGGATTATCTGAAAGGTCAGCCAACAATCACTGCTGGGCTCATACTGAAATTCATTAGTTTCAACCAGCAGCAATTTTAATGGATATGATAATTACACTCATTGGTGGTTTGGTTACTTGTTGTGCCAGAAAGAGATACCATTATGTGACCAACATAATCCTACCTAATCCTTGAAGGCTTGCATGTAAACCACTGAAGTGTCACAGAAGGGAAATTATATTTGAGCAAAAAAAATCAGTGAAGTGTTATAACTTTTCATACTTCTTTTCTAAAATGTACGTAAATTAGACCATTTTATGCTTTTGGTCTCCAAAAGAATTGGAAATTGTCAAGCGAGCCGAAACAGAATATTCTTGCTCAAGTACATCTTCTGGAATTTGCAGCCTTTATATTTCAGCTAGATTAGACACGAGAAGACACAAACTAGGAATTTTATTTGGAAATACCCCTACCAACACTTCACCTTTTCTGAAAAAAAGTTGGTATACTGATTATGAAATTAGATGTGTTTATTTTCGCCTACCCTATCATTTCTATTTTACTGTTTCAATTCCTTCCCCTCCTTTTTTCTTTTTAAGGACTAAAACAACCACTAACATTGGCACATTGCAAACAACAATGAGAAAAAGGAGTGATCAAACAGCGATGGATGAATTAGAATTAAAAGTTAAATTGAAGAGATCTTTAATTTGTGCCTTTGCAAAAGCAGCACAGTAGTACCCAGGACACAGAGAGGGCCTGACGGTAAGCGTGAAGATTGGTCTCCATTACAAGTACTGAACTGATTAACATAATTATTGTAATGTAGGGCAAGTACATGCCAAATCAACACTAAATATCATCTTAATGATTCAACCTTGCAACTTGCTTTGCCCAGGTAGGCTTTTCAGCTATGAACATACTCCATCAGGACTAGGGATTTACATAAAATATTCAGGGTTGACCTGGTTTCATCAATGTTAGCCCTATTTTAAACTTGTACGGCGAAGACTGGGAAGTGGAATTAGGTGACAGGACAATGGAGTTCTGGCTTTTCTGTTTTAAGGTAGGTTTTCTTCCCTTTAATAATACTTAAAGTATATTTAATTTATTCCAAAATTATTGAAAAAATGAAACGTCTCTGGCTTTAGCAACACAAAAGCTAACTAAAGTATAGCAGAGCAAAAACTGAGGCAATTCAGATACATGTATTTTATCTCATGCCTCCTGAATTTAGGGTAGTACTGAGTGTGAAAGACAGTTTCCAGTTTTGACTCCTCCCTTATCAAAAAAACTTCTTTCCATCTTTGGAAGTATATCTTTTGCAATTTAGAACTTCATACTTAATTCCATTTTTTTCAACTATACAAAATTAGTAATGCACAGGAACTGATAATTTATGCTTTCCAAAACTATGGATTATTCATAAACTGCAACACAGGACCTATGTAGAATTGCATATGCTGATTTTCTTGTATGTCGAAGTAGCAACAAAAGTGGCAAAATAGCCAGTACTTTAATCATAGAATCACTTAGGTTGGAAAGGACCCTTAGGATCGGGTCCAACCATAAAATATACTACACTATACCCATATATACTATACTATACCCATTTCTCAGTAAACTAATTAACTCATGCCTACTGACTATGCAAAAGTATCTATTCTTAATTAATTTTGGTATCCAAGAGAAGTCTCTCAGAGTCACTTTTGTATCTCTGCAAGACACAACATTCTGCCATACAGCCACGAATACCCAAATGTCAGAGTAGCTATGGTTCATGTATGTGCGTTTTGCTTTTCTCATGTCTCCAGCATAACTAAGATGGGAAAAGCAAAGGCGCTACCAGACTTTGGCATAACTGTGGTGACAAAAAGAATACTCTGGCAATGACTTACAAAATTTTGGCACAGGACAAATGTTTCCAGTTGGGTTTGCCCTGGAATTCATAACATAAAGCTGACTGCTGGAACAGCCAGTGTGACCCTGGGGTTGCAATATTTTCCCTGATATAACTTAGCAACTTAAAACCATGAAAACAAGACAATGTTCTCTTACATAATAAAAAACCAAACCAAACAAACCAAAAACCCCAACTAACAACAACCCACAAATAAAAAAAACCCAACAAATAAAACCAAGAATCAGTACAGGAAAATTAATCAAGGACTTTATCAAAAGCTTACGATAAACTGTGTATCATTCCCAGTAAAACAAAAGTGGTAATGTAAACACAAGTGCTAAAACTACTGTAGCCTGCAACATAGAATTCACTGAAATTCTTAATCTCATCATAAGACTCTAAAGTAGGTCACAGCAAGCTTAAAATTTGACAGAAAGCAAAGACTAAGGGGTAATAGTATGCAAATCACTTTCCTTGCAAAGTTGATACTTGTTCCCCCCGATTTTGACCAAGCCTCACCTACAAAAGGATCCATTGTCTCTGCAAACAGAGGAATATTTATGTACACACCTTTAAAAAAAAGTATTAACACAAACCATGTGCTTTTAGACCACTTCTAATTGATCTAGAATTCTTTCAGTATTTATTTTTTCTTAAGTAGTGATTTACAGCTGCTCAGTATTATCTTAAATGCTATGATTAGAAGGTATTAAAGAGACCTAATACATTATATAGAAATTCTAGTTCAAAATATACATATATTTATAAACTTTTTTAAAAATTATACTCTCAGAACTCAGGCTTAATGGGGAATTTAATCTAACTTTTGCACAAAAGTATTTTAGAGCAAATTTCGATTAAGTTATGTACTTGTGAAAGGTAGAGAGGAAAATACCACAGTTATTTCTTTGTGAGCTACATTTATAAGTAAAATTTATGTAACCACATTTATCTTAATGTTCAGCACATCCTGAAAGTTATGTTTATTGGTAAAACAAAGAAAAAATGACCTAAGAATGAAAAAACCCTGCAAAGTGTCTGGCTTCCTTACATTACTAACTATAATCATGACTTTCAGTACTTATTATGTTTAACACTTAACACTTAATAAGTTAAATAATCAAGTTAAATTTGTCTCTTCCCTATATTCAAGGAGTTAATGTGGACATTTAGGATATTAGAACTTCAAAACAATTTTGTTTTGTCCAAGGGAAAGCAAACACTTGAGGATAAAATTCTTTATTATAAGTAAAACGCTTGTAAACTGCTCCCAAATCACATTCTTAAATCTGAAAGGTATATTCTGAAAGACAGTTATTGTATCTAGAGATTTTGTTTGCAGCTCAATGTTTCAGATTTCACCCTGGGAATACAATACTGCACTCATGATAACATGATAAAAGCGAGAAGCTACTGCACCAACACTGCACTCAACACAGCATGTTAATCTTATTCCAGATTATTATACCCAGGAAATAACCTAGCTAACTCCTGCCAAGCAGCTTTTTTTTTTCTTTTATTTCTTTACACCCTTTTTAAAAAACATTTTCAGATTTAAGTACTGTACACTTGCAGGGCTTTGATACAAAAAGGAAAACCAAAAATGGTTATGGTAGGGAAAATTATACTGGATATAATAGAGTGACTAGGTAAAACCATGCGCCTTAAAATTTGTGGTTTGTTCTCTACATTTTAATTGCCATAGTACTAGACTCATCACCTTTACTGTCAATATACAGCCATGTTTTCAGATGTCTGCTTTATAATCAAGGTAGCTGTATGTAAGGGAATCTTCCAAACCCAAATCTTCCTTAGGGTGCCAGACCAGAACTTCCTAATGCTGTTTAATGAGGCTTTAAATATTCAGTAAATCAAGTGTAACAGTTCAGAGTATCTGTCTATCCATGCTCAGGTTGTATCACAAGTGCTTTCTTCATTGCTAAGAGGTTGGTGACATGTGTTAGCCAACTGGCCTTTGGGTGGGGAATGGGAATCAAGGATCATTAAACTTTAATGACTGCTATCTGTGAAAAACAGAACAAGTTTGTTGTAAAGGTCAAAAACTCCAAGACAGAATAATTTTTGTCAATTATTAATGCAGATTCTTGTAAATCTTGGTCTCAGGTGGGTGGAGGTGGAAAGATTAGGAAAACGCAGCAAAAGGAAGCGGAAGCCTTGTGGAATCTCAGGAAGTCAAGGAAAGGCTCTGCAGGGGAAAGATGGGAGCTTATTCCCATACCAGGGAACTCCTAGGAGGAGGACAAAGGGATTGTGTCAACAATTCAAAGTTGATGCGATGTGAGGTAGGGGAAAATAAAAGAATGAGCCTTTCAAAGACTCCAATCTAAGCAAAAGAAAGCCAGCACCAGAGAAGTTAGGAAACTGAGGCAGGGAGGAAATGTAGAAACTTTTTATCCATAAGGAATGGAGCAATTAGATGAAGAAATCTTTTGGAAACTTATTCTTAAATATTTTTAATATCCTTTTAATCTAACATTTACTTGGACAGGTAACTGTAAATATTCAGTGCCAACAAGGTCAGAACAGCATCTTTTCAGGGCAGAGTTCTTCCGAGATCGCGACTGGTCCCGCCGAATCAGAGATGGCTCCAGGACCCCGCTTTCATGAAAGGATAGCATACAGATAACCCTCACTAGCTGAAACACAAGATGAGCCTATCATAACCTAAGAAACTCTAAGGCACACTGTCGTACTGAAGCGACACCCAATAATGCTAACACAAGGCTAGCAGCTCTCACAACACAGCTGGATTTTGATATTTATCCAGAGAGAAGGTTAACTGCTGGCATAAAGGAAACTACAAAAAAAAAATCTAATCTTAAAAGAAAGGAGAGGTGCAGAATTTGGAGATGCTGAAAAAGGCATTCAGTTGTTGGCTTCTCAGACTTCTTTCTTCAAAGAACATAAGCAATTTTTTTTTTTTTTTTTATGATGTGGTCATTTGTCCTCAGAGAATGGGACTAAGACCAGAAGAGTCAATCCATGTAAGCCATTAGACACGTGTAACAATTTGCTATGATTTCTGGATTACATCAACCATTTCAAAGGTGAATGCCCTTTCTGACTAGCCATCAGCATCCTTTCCTATTTTAGAGCATTATTTATATCTCCTATTTAGGCACAGGCCAAAACAAGACAGTCAGCATTTCATATTTGACAGTTAAGGACTTCAGTATGAAGTGACTTGATACTAACTACTGTGCATGAAAGCGTCAGTGTTGTGATTTATCACAACAAAAGCACTGCAATAAACAAAAAAATTGGTGATGGAGGGATACCACAAGTGGTTGCAACTGCTGATAGTCAATGAACTGGCTAGTTTACAGTTTGTACAAAGCCAAAATTTAATAGGAAACAACACAGTAGCCTACAGGATCTCTATTTACACAAATAGATGAATTAGGAAGATTAATTAACATTCTGATGTGTCAGAGAAAGTAAAGTGTCAGGACAAGTGCAGGGTAGAAAAAAAAGTTTAAAAGGTAAGAACTAATGATTCTAGAAAAAAAACCTAATTAGCAGGCAATTTATCACATTGCAACTACCAACCAATTTAACATCCTGAGGGGGTTTCTGACAAGCTAGAAGGGGAAAATTAAAGAAATCCTCTGAAACAGATCTAGGGCAGTATTCTAGGTCAGTATGCCGAGAGAAGCAGTACTGCAGAGGGCTGGGCAGCCGTGGCACTGCAATCTCACAGCTGCCAATGGGTGTTGCTACGGGCACAAATCCCACAGAGGAAGTGAGATCGGAAACCAGCTCTTTCAGCACACTGACCTCAGTGGCAGAACAACCCGTCCTGTCTTCTGGGATTCGCTCAAGCTGAGCACGAGGCATTAGATTCCCCCATAGACTCATTTTCCCAACCATGGCTGTAATACAAGTGTTATTTTGGAGGAAAATTTACGTAATCACAGAGATACTGTGATAAACGCGGACTTCTATTCTTCAGCTTGAAGAAAAGTTGTAGCTGAGGTTCTCTTCCGCATGAGCAGGAAAGTGCTAGTTAACTTCTATGAAGTACTGTTTTTTTAGCACATCAGTGCCACCAGCCCAGAGGTGGGACAAAGCTCCACTTTGATCACTTGAGCCCACCACGACGAACCTCCTGCTCTCATCCTCAGCAGTTGTTGGGCTCCTCTGTCCACTCTAACACTAGTGGTGGGACTTGGCCATCACCCTTCGGAATAGGCAACTGCAAAAACAAGGCAAATCAAGTATTCCAGAAAGACAGCCAAAGTAACTGTAGTGTAACTGGCTGTTACATAGTTTTAGGATAGATGGGGGGGGGGGAGAAAAAACTGGCAAAAAAACCCCCAGCAACAAACACACCCCCCCATTTGCATTAGTATCTCAGTCCCAAAGGATGACAATGTGTTTCTTCAATTGCCTCCCCCATACCCTTTTCTAAGCATGTTTTAAATAACTTTGTCACGTTACACTATATTTTAAACTCAAGATGACTGAACTAATTATGCTGCCATAAATATAACTGTCAAACTTAGCTAGGCAATCCCAAACTGTTTTCTTCCCAAACTATTTTTGCAATTTTTTCCAAATTGCAATTTACCCTAGAGATCAGGCTAGACATGCCAGAGTAAATTACAAATATCTGCAACCCAGAATAAACATTCCAGCAACATCCAAACTAGCAATGACAAAATAATTAACTACTTCATTTTAAGGGACAAACATCAACTAGTAGCTACAAAGGTATTTATTACTGCAACAAGCCTTCAGTTAAGACAAGCCCAAAGAAATGGTTCTAACATCTAGAAAACACTAGTCAACAGCACAAATATGCATGGCACAGGAGTCAAAAGAGTGTTTGGTTTTGTTTATAAAAATATAGCTGAACAGCTTTTAAAAGTTCAGGAAGGAAAAAGAGGAATCTGAATCAATCTCAGGAGTGGCTGTTCATTCACTTAAGTGGAGCTCAAAGTGTTTGCTTATCCAGAAAGCCAGTGTTTGGACAGCCAGTCAAAAACGTGCATCTCTAAAATCACTATTTTTTCATTTACCTGACAGACCTGCAACAAAGCATCATTCTTAGTTACTATACCTGGAACAAACAAAAGGCATGGTCACTACCACTGAATTCACATCCACAGTCAAAGCACTAAAAGTAGCAAATGAATAAAGCATTTAATGTTTTTAAATTACCAGTATTTTTTGCTATAACAGGTATCACTTACATATTCATCATATCTGTGGCTACAGTTTTTCACCCAGCTGCATCACTTTTGAACAAACCTCAGACATTCTATGAGTTTGCCAACTATTTAAAGTAAGAGACATAAACATGAGGATATCATAGGCAACCCAAGTGATTTTGCTTCCTAATTTCCAGCTGTGGCATATTTGCTAGTCTCTCCATTTAATTTTGATACCACACCCAGGACCAATCTTCCAACTCTGGAGACCTAGCAAAAGATGGAAAGTGAGCCTACACACAAATAAAGAGAAGTTTGAAAGTTACTTGCTTCTATCTCTTGACAGAAACACGAGTGGATTCCATATTCTGTATTTCACAGCATATAAACAATAGGCATTAAATAGAAGAACGCAGAGGTACATCTCTTCACCCTTGTGCTTGAAGATGGGCCACTCCCTCTAAAAGGCCCAACTACATTATCCACTGGCTCTCTGCACGCTTGGCACTGCAGCCATGGGGGCTCACCTGTTGCAGAAGCAAAGCTCCCATAAAACACACCTCAAAAAGCTTCTTTTCATTCTTCCTTGCTAAACTGACCAGGGTATTCATGGGAAGTTCCTACTCCAAATACCTTACATACCCTGTAGTTACTAGTAAACTAAGGTGTAGCTATTGAGGTAACAATCCATTTAATGCTCTCAGGACCAAAGAAATGGGGAATTCCTCACTTAACCACCTTATTCATGAAACACAAAGTTCCTCCACTGCATAACAAAGGACTGAGAAATCAAACATGGGTAGAAACCTCAACTATTCCACTGTATCATTCTTCTCAGCTCTCAAAATCCCCCAACTTCCCCAAGAAAACAGAAATTTGAGGTCTGGCACCATTAAGAGCCACTAAGAAGCATCATAGTTGCTTAAAAATAGGCAACTATGATGTATTCTGTAAACCACACACTTCATAATACATGCTATACATCTCCATTATAGTGAGACCTAAACAAACACCTATCAAACATACCTATTGAACACACCTTCAACAACAGTTGAGATAAAAACTAGTAGGTACAAAGCAGAGTTCAACAAGTGGAAGACGAGTCTGTGCAATTAATATTAACAGTTAACGAAGGAACAAAAGCAGACATTGCCTATTCAAAACCCCAAAGTACAAGGAAGTACAAAGGGACTTTCTTCACTTCTTAAAATTTATTAAAGGCTTCTGCAAAACAGCAATGAAGATAAGCATATTAACTCAAGCCTCAGAAATCACTGCACACACAGAACAATCTGTTACAAATCTAGAAATACAGAGCAACAAACATGTATCTGCAGCTTAAACACATAAGTAGCGGCCTAGAACAAAAGATTTCTTTTTTAAACAGCTTGACAACACCTCTGTGATCTATTATTTCATTAATTATCTCTTGCCTTAAGGACAGGGTTGCATGCGTGTTTTCCACTTACCACTCTGGCTTTTTGATGGCAAATTTTCCCTAGTCTAGAGGTCAGTGCTTTTTACTTCTTAAGTCTGTTGAACTTTGTTCCCTTCTGTATGCACTTCTAATCCCTACGGTTACTCCTGAGATGTTTTGAGCATAAATTTTGGTGTGAAAATTGTGAGAAAAGGACCAATATATGTATTTCATATGCTAAGAATCAATAAAGCTGAAGATACGTGCCTCATACTCCACTGCAAAGCTGCTCAGCTTGGGTGACTGGTAAAATCCGAAATTTTCCAAGTTACTTCTGAAATTGTCTTCCTATCAAGGAAAAATTTTATTTTCTTTTTTTCACTTCTAATGAGTAAGCAAGACATCCAAATGCACCAAAACTACATACTAAGAAATCGTAGCATTTATACAATTTCCAGTGGAGGATAACAAGCATTTACAAACTTTTGGGCAATCGCGTGGTATGTTCCATTGAATGAGATTAAGTATCCTTCTCTCCATACAGAAAATGAGCAAAATTTAACTTTCCATTCTTTTCTTCATAAGAAAGTTTTCCTCAACCATCCATTGGTTTTCAGGAACCCGTTATTGGTAGGTTTGTGTTTTTGAAAAAGGTACATGCACAGCATTCTAGATGCGTAACTTTCTTGTTCCTTTTTCCTCAGCTAGAAAGTTTAAGTTTCAATTCTTAGTTCAATGACTTACGTAACTAAATTTTAACTGCCACAGTGCATTTAATTTGCATATTCCAGACAACAAGAAAAATGTATGGTTACTCCAATTTTAATAAGTTATACATCCTCAGAAAGAAAGATTTTCATCTGTATTAAATATTATTACCCCAAAAAAGGCCTGGAGCTCTTCACCACTTTCTGTAGGTCACAACTTATCAAGAAAAGCACATTCATTCCTAGAAATGACCTTTGCTCAGGATAAAAAGCTTGAAAGTAGCTATTCTTTATGCTGACAGATTTGTAGGAAAAAAAAGTAGAAAAGAAAAATTTATATTCATATAGCAAGGTTATTCATAATTTACTACACTATGAGGAGGACGGCAGGTTACTTACTACATTTGCCTTTTACAAAACCAGATACAATGATTTCCCTAGTGTATTAAACTGTATTAAATCACCTGAGAGCTCATTTGTTATGAAAGACTTTTAAAATCTTTTTAATTTATCGAACCACTTGTTAGAAGAAATTCAAGTTATTCCTAGGGGTGAATAAGATTGCATGAACTGGTTTCAATTTTTTTTTTTTATTTCTGGATAATGTTCAGGTTTTCAAGTTAGACAACATGACAACAGGATTAGCAAGCATCTTATCTAAAGCACCACCTACACATTTGGGTAATGAAACTGCCTTTCAATTCCTCATTAGTTCTTGGCTTCTCTATAACTTCATATTGTTCCACTAATAAATCTGTAAACAATCATTTTAATTTGATTTCTGACCCAGAACAGATCAGATTCACTAATCTAGCCTGCTTCAGTTCTAGCTGTGACACTAGAATTGAACACTACTCTATCTGAAGGCAAATCACCATTTCAATGGATATATTTTATACATTTTTTGTATTTGTTTTCAGAACACCTGAAGAACACTATTCCTCTTTTGAAAAGGTTATGCTGTCACTAAACTGCCAAAATCTGCTTATATCATTCCTCTAGCCTCCCAATGAGGAATCTGTAAGTCAGAAAAGTATATGAGTAAGTTGGGTTTTTTCTTAATGCACTGACTAGTGCAAGTTAATTTATGTGTTTTCTGCTTGGCTCTTCTAGTCTGAGAGTCTGGTAGTAGTACTTCACTGTGTTTTTATTAATATGAACAGAAGTGAGCCACCACCTTGTTGTGCCATATCACCTTACTTGGTACAGTACCTAATTTTACAACTATTATTCCAAAAAAAAACCCAGTATCTTTGTTATTAATTTCATAAAATATCCTCTAGGTGCAAAACTGAGGTTCATCTCTAGGATATTACAAGAAAAATTATGTTTTAACCGAAACTTAACTTACCAAAGCTTTAACCTACCAAAATTGCCAAAAGAAAAAAATCAGAAATAACTGTATGCATGTTGTTAGTTTTCCTACTGAAGCAGTTTGTAGAATATCATATTTTAACATTTCTGAATAAAACTTTCATTACATCATAGCTTCTGGTAGCATAATCTTTCAAATACAATTTTAACACATATTATGCTATCCTTAAACAGAAAAGGGAAACCGCAAAATAACCGTAGCATATTCCTTTGCTTACCATCTATACCAGGCTTTGACCATCAAGGATGCAATAAGTTTTTTAATATAATGCTATCAGTAAAGCATTCTTTGCATTAGTTGCCTTTTGTGGTTACTTTTGTCATCATCTTTACAAACTTTTAACGAGAAGTGCTTCTGGGACATTCAAAGGAGATGGATACATCACATCAGTGACACTAGGAGAGGTAGTAGAGCTGAGGTTAAAATAGAGGCTGAAGAGAAGAGGAAGAGGGAAAAGATTACAAATAGGAAGAATGGAGGTAGGAAATGTGAGACAGATTCCTTCTTCCTCCTCCTTTTGAATTCTTACACTTTTTATATCTGGCTTCTGAGTGGATATAAGGAAAAACTTTGTCACCATGAGGCAGTCCAGCAATGCAAAAGGTTGCTCAGGAAGGCTGTGCAGTCTCCCTAACCCTAAGTTTTCAAGCCTACCAACTGGACAAAGCACTGAGTAACCTGATCTTATCTCACAACTGACCCTGATTCAAGCAGAAAGTTGGACTAGAGACTTTGAGGTCCCTTCCACCCTGATTATACTGTGATTTATTCTCAAACTGAGTTTGTGTCTACAGTTCTGAACCACACATGAAAAGAAAGGATAAAAAAAACCTATATCAAGTAAATTCTGAAGAGCCCTTTTACTGTTTACAGTCTTCCTGTCTGTTGTCATGTTCAGAAGAAACGTTCAAGGTAATCTGTTTGATCATCAAAAGGAGGAAGAAAAATTATTATTCAGTAGTCCCACAAAATTCTGTTTCCTTTAAAAGCTATGTAATTGTACGTTTTGTACCCAGTTCAGATGAGACTGCAGTGAATACAACTTCTATTTAAATGGAGACAGACTTGTCTAAATCAAGCCTGAAGCTCTTGTGTTCTTCAGAACAGAGTCCTTTGCCTGAGCCCTGCTCTCAGAGAAAGGGGAATTTCTAATGAACCACTAGAATTAACAGCACTCCCACATCTTGCTCAAGTACCTCTACCTGGGTTGTAGACCCTACTGTTGATGGCAGTACTGGTATCCAAAATGACAAGGATGTAACAACAATCTATCTACTGAAAGCTACCTAGGAAATCATAGAGGTATGCCCACATGTATTGGTTTTATGTGGCAAGGTTTTGGTAGCGGGGGGGGTTACAGGGGTGGCTCCTGTAAGAAGCTGCTGGAAGCTTCCCCTGTGTTCGAGAGAGAGCGAGCCCATACCAGCCGGCTCTAAGACGGCCCCGCCGCCGGCCAAGGCCGAGCCAATCAGTGATAGTGGTAACGCCTCCATGATAACATTTTTAAGAAGGAAAAAAAAGTTGGGACGTGGAAAACAGCCACCAGAGAGAGGAGTGAGAACATGTAAGAGAAACAAGCCTGCGGACACCAAGGTCAGTGCAGAAGGAGGGGGAGGAGATGCTCCAGGCGCCGGAACAGAGATTCCCCTGCAGCCCGTGGTGAAGACCCTGGTGAGGCAGGCTGTCCCCCTGCAGCCCAGGGAGGTCCACGGTGGAGCAGATCTCCACCTGCAGCCCGTGGGGACCCCACGCCAGAGCAGGCGGGTTCCTGAAGGAGGCTGTGACCCCTTGGGAACCCTGCGCTGGAGCAGGTTCCTGGCAGGACCTGCAGATCTGTGGAGAGAGGAGCCCACGGAGCAGGTTTTCTGGCAGGACTTGTGACCCCGTGGGGGACCCACGCTGGAGCAGTGTGCTCCTGAAGGACTGCACACCGTGGAAAGGACCCACGCTGGAGCAGTTCGTGAAGAACTGCAGCCCGTGGGAATGGCCCACGTTGGAGAAAGTTCGTGGAGGACTGTCTCCCGTGGGTGGAACCCCACGCTGGAGCAGGGGAAGAGTGTGATGAGCCCTCCCCCTGAGGATGTGAAGCGGCAGAAAATAACGTGTGATGACCGTAAACCCCATCCCTGTCCCCCTTGTGCCGCTGGGGGGGCTTGGTGGAGAAATCCGGGAGTGAAGTTGTGCGCGGGAAGAAGGGAGGGGTGGAGGGAAGGTGTTCTGAGATTTAATTTTATTTCTCATTTACCTTACTCTGGCTGATTTGTAATAAATTGAGCTAATTTTCCCTAAGCTGAGTCTGTTTTGCCCGTGATGGTAATTAGCGAATAATCTCTCCTGTCCTTATCTCGACCCGCAAGCTTTTTGTTATATTTTTCTCTCCCCTGTCCAGCTGAGGATGGGGGAGTGATAGAACGGCTTTGGTGGGCACCTGGTGTCCAGCCAGGGTTAACCCATCACACCACAACAACCCCCAACTCCCACATAAAAATCAGAATATAAATGGTAGAAAGGTATTCTGTGGAGAAAAAAGTTCAAGATAAAATACAAGCTATTGTATCTGCACATTCCTGCACATACTGCAACAAAATACAGACATACATTACAGACATCAAAGTAGGAAGACATAATTAAAAATTATGTAATTACAACAAAAGAATAAATTATGACAACTACATTTGTCATCTGAAACACAGTAGCATAGACTGCAGGTAAAAAGCAAATAATAAATGTCTCCAGAAAATCTTTAAGTTGCATTTAAAGATAAAGATAAGTAGCAGTAAGTTTCGAGAAAGCGTGGGTATCCTCTGCATTGTGCAAAACATGCATAAGCACAACCTTACTGTGGAAAAAATAGCCCCTAAAAACCAGGGAGGTGAACTGCTCTATTAAAAGTAGAAGACTGAACAAGAAACTCCAACAAGCAGCATGCAACAGAGCTAAAACCAGGCATCTGGACTCCAGATTTCAGCTTCGCATGACAAACAAACAAAAGGACCTTTCACCTCATTGTGTTAGAGTTAAAAGTGCATTCTGTCTCCTGCAAGACCAAAAATTAGAAGTAGCATAAGCAGAGACAGCACCTATTACATTAAGGGGAAGATGGGAGAAAACACATGGACAGAATGCCTATCCCTTAAAAACCATCAACAGAACCAAAATATCAAATATATACAATGAGTGGAAGGCAGAAGGTCCTTCACTTTTGCTTTTATCAGATACATGTCAATATTTGTATCATTTTGGCAATGGGCTGAGCCTGGGAAATTGAGAGATTAAGGCAACAAATCCGTTCACTAGAAGACTGACAAAAAATAGGCCCATTAAGTAGTAAGTTTCATTGAAGTTTAACTTCCTTTTCAAAATAACCCCACAAACAAAAAAACCCACACACAACAGAAAAAAACCACCTCAAATCCCAGCAATCCCACCCACCATCACACAATCAGCAAGTTATATCTATGAAAAAGTAGGAACAAAATAAACAAACAAACAAAAAAAAAATCACAGGGTGGTAACAAGATGTTTCCCATAGAGCTGGTCACTGAGGAGCTGAACCTTTTTGTTAGCAAAGAACTGTACATTTTGAAATCCCTACTGATACAGTTCTACAAAGACTGAGCTGTTACAAAACCCAGCAGTTAAGTCAAGGGGAAAAAAAAAAAAATCAAGTCTTGCTTTTCTCTTCTACCCAAATTACTCTTCCATGAAAAATTAACATTCTAGGTGTGCATTTTAAGTGAACAATAGTTAGAAATAAAAGCTATCTACTGGGTCATTAGTGAATTCCTCTACCAATGCAAAATTACATCTTACAGTACACAACAGTGTTTTATTCAGTCTAGTTGAGATACCAGTCAATAGCACTTTCCAGGGATGATTGATCGCATATATCCCACTGGAAAGAGCTGTGCTGTTTAGTCCAAATATTCTGTATTTAATTTCCAGCCATCAGCAGCAAGGAAAAACTCTCAGAGAGTTTTGTTCTTTGTAGCACCTTAGATGTTTCTTCTTGCTTCGTGTTGCCAGCCATCTTCCAGCAACCTCCACAATCCCTCGGGTGAAATTTTCTCTCCCCATTTTTTTTTTTCCTCTAACACAATGTATCTTGAGAGAGGGCTGATAAAAGCTACACAGCTCATGCAGCGCTTTCCACTACAGCAGCTCTATCTGATATTGATTCAATACAGACCAAAGCAAGAGATGATTCTAGAGACCATCACTTCATGAGACTCAGGAGTCTTGGAGAAGTGGGTAACACTAGTTACAAGCAATCACAAGGAGTCAAATAAAATGAGAAACTGAAATAACAAATAGCTCAGGAGCCCTCAGAAACAAGAAGGAAGAGACTAGGTGACAAAATAAAATATGGTTTACAGACAGAGTTCACAACATCCTGAAAAGGCTCGTGTAGAGTAAATATGGCTCAGCTAAATCCTACTTAAACTTTTCTCCATACCTTCAACTCCAAGGCTTTCAATATCTTCACATCAAAACTTACGTGGCTGTGCTGGGTTTTCACCAGACTGTTCTTCACCATAAACCAAAGGTATCTGTCAACCTACACGCTCCAGACCTGGAGCAGACTCTGCCTTCAACCCATTTGACGGGGAAGGTGAGCCTCAATTTTAACTTGCATTTTTAACACTATAACATCACTTCTTTCAACTGAACATTTATTTAGTACAGGCCCACACACATCAGTGTGTTGCGAGTAACATGTTTACTTCAGTCAGGTGCTTGGTGGCACCTCCTCAGCAAATGTATTTCAGAGATGATGGCCACAGCACAAATTCCCTGCAGTGTCTAGTGCTTAGCAGAACTGTGAAAAATAAACCAGACAACGAAAACCCAAATTGTCGACTTGCTCAAAAAGAACCCATGCCTTTGGGATCAAGGTGAGGCATAAGCAGAGTCAAAGAGACTTGTCCCATCCCTATCTTACACTGAAACAATAAACCTAATTTACTAAGATTAACCTTAAGAATGAAACCACGCAGTTTAAACAAGATATGCAAACTACCTGGGAATATGCAAATTGAGCCATTATGGAATTTGCATAAAATCTGAAGGAGAAAAGCTATGAAACATTTGGCACTTATGCTTTAATCCTCGTGCTGTCTCCCCTGGCAGGCAGAGAGAAGGCCCTCTCCAAATCATCACAAAGCTCAGCATTATTAACAGCCACCCACCTTAGAGACACTTCTGTGGAAAGAGTTTCCATAGCTAACAATATCTATGCAGCAAATCATTTTTATTTCATTTTTCTAGTGCAGTAAACCCCATGCCTCAATTACAATTGCTTCACAATATTGCAAGTCTTACATTCCGAGACATGATCTCATAGAAAAGAAATAAAAAAGGAAAGACAAGAGAGTGTAGGAGAGGGAAGAGGTTACTTACTGCAGTTACATATTTCTGTGTGCTGTTACAGCGTTTAGCTGAGTTGAACCTGCATCTTTAACTGCTGATATAACACCAATACTGGAAGTCATAAAAGCACTTCTGTTCCTCTAGGTCCTCTCTGAACAACCACCACAAGCAAAATACATTTCTACTATCAGAGACGTTTACTTTTGGACTACCTAGTCTACCTGGCCCAAACTAAAAAGAAAAAGCATTCTTACCTCTAACTTCACTTCCTCGTGTGGACACACTTGATGAAAAAAGTTTTCCCTGAGAAGGAATATAAAGTCTACGAAAAAAATTCCCTAACACAGTTAAGTCAAAGAAAAAATAAATCAGCGTTTCTCTGAACAGAGACCCTTTCTATCCCCACGACATTAAAACTTTAGTAACACAGCTTTCTTCAACGTTTAGAGGACCGTGTGTGTCACTAAGAAATTCTGTGTTTTCAGCCATTAAACATATGCAGATCAAGTAAGCTCTTTGCATTCCCAGGGAGGTTTCCCATAGCAGACAAGCCTAGCATGAAGGCCTGTATTGCAGAGAAAGTCATTTACTTGCCCTGTGCATAATGAATTAAATTTTTCAGTTATTTAAATCTCCAGCAAATACAAATGGACAGAGACTTACACAATACCCAGAAAAACAATAAACAGATAAATTGGCATAGCATTTTAGAAAAAATGCACTGATTAGTAAGATCTAAATATGAAAATCTTTAGTTCATATTAAAAAATTAACTAGAAGCATTCAACTGAAGGATCAGAGGACACAATTTAAAAACTGTGACCCATATTGCTGAATGCTTATGCTTCTAATTTTGAAAATAATGAAAAACAAATAGCATTCTTTCTAGTAAACATTAGATTGTATCCTGCAATTGAAGAATGCAAATCAAAATGAGAATGGGAAATCTAGTACTGAAATATAAGGCTACCACTTCATTTCTCAAAGTATTGAACAAATCTTTGAGACCTTGGGTACTTTTCTGATTTGATAAATGGGCCCTGGACACTGCACATACATTTGACTTTGCAGAACGTGAAATTTCTCAGGGAAGAGGCTGCGAATGCAGACAACAACTCAGTGAGAGAAATGATCTGCACAACTGAACTCTGTCCCACTTTCCCACTGAAATAGGTTAGCTCAGCTGCCAGCCAAACAACCAGGCCCTTTCAGGGAGACTGCCTAGCACACGAAATGGTCCTCACCTGTCTTCAGCACATAACAGCTAAGCCAGAATTCCATAATTTAAAGAATATATTATATAAAAATAATGCTTTTAACACTATGACTGATATCACCACCGTTTTATGGGAATACTTGAAAAGCATTTTTAAGCATCCTCCTAACCAACATGTAATGCCAATGGGAAAGACAGAGTTGCACAAAATGCATTTATTATTTAATACATAATTTAAATAAATAGATTTCAGACAAAAGTAGAGAAATTATTTATTTTAAAATCTAGAAAGCTGGTTGTATTAGCAGAAAGCTTTTACCACAGTAGAAAGTTGTAGACTCTTGGAATGCTGATGAAGAGTTACACACCACAAGGTACTGGCAATACCGAGCAGGTACAGCACATTACCTGAAGGTTGTGTCAGCATTACTGTGCTGTCTTCAATCAGTCTTCAAATCTCACCACGACTGAAATACAATTTACAATTTTGCTCACAAACAAACCAATCTGCATCTGTTTATATCAATCTCTAAAGGCAGGAATAAGACATGAAGAACTGCAAGTTGCACAACATTTGAGTGTTTCTAGTAAGATAAATCAGTTTACAAATCTTAGGAAAATGGAAACAGCTGCAGTATAGACAGCATAGCTCTGCTACTGCCCACTACTTAGTAAAGCCCTATGGAAGATTTTAGCCAATACAGTGCTGTTTCAGACCCTCAATAGCTGGAAAAAAATCACCTGGGTTAAGCATAAGCATTCAGTTCAAATCCTGTCCTTCAACATAGAAACATGTAAGCTTAAAAAAAAACTAATTGGTGCTACAGTAGGTTTTACAGGCTTTAGGCAGTCACTTCTCTACTTAATAATCTAAACAATTGCATATATCTACTTTTGAACAATGCATGGAACAGGAAAGAAGACTAGCAAACTATCTGATCCAAGCAGAAAGCCAAAAATGTCTGCTACACCACTTTCTGCTATCAGATGCACATAGTATGAGTCTTACTATTTGCAATTATCTATTCCACATCACCACTAGAGTTTTGACTATGAGCAGCATATAGCATTCATAAAGTGCTTTCAGAGTGAAAGACATTATATAAGTAATAAAGCTTGCCTGGGCATAATATCACAACTCATGGCATATTTAATAATTTAAAGGATTTGATACATCAAGAGTAAAACTAAAACAGTAGTTTATTTTCAAGTAAGAAGTTAACAGAAATATCAACAACAGTTTATAAGCAAGGCTTATGGAGCTCACACACACACACTAACCATATCTCTGTTTATCTGTCATTCACAAACTGTAGTCTGCATATCAGTGGTGGAACAGGAGACCATAAACAGTGGTGTTCCCAAATCAAACTGTCACAAAAAAGATTTTCATTAGTCAGGGAAAAGTTTTGAGGGCTGATAGGTTATCAGTCAAAAAACTTTTGAAAACAGTTAATCTACATGCTGTTCCACCTCCTTTATGCACTTATTTCCATACCTTTCCTTGCATTATACACCAAGATTTTCAAAAAAGAATCGGGACATCTAAAGGGAGTTCTGATCTTCACTAAGTGCTAATCTATCAGACTTTAACAGTTAGGCCTTCCTCTAAAAGTTTCAAAGCAGCACTCAAAATTCCCTGATAAGTCTTGAAAATCTCCAGAATTTTTTGAAATGTACCCATTACAATCTATAATTACTACATAGTCAAACAGCAGATGAAGAATACGTATAGAGCAAACTAGTTAGTGGAAACTGCTAAAACGGTAAATTTATTAATGTTTTTACATGTTTATTGTAACAGTAAGTATTGAGTGAATTTCTACTGATGCTTCCAAAAGCATAGGTATGCATCTGTACAATGATCGTCTTCCTTCATACAGACGTGTCCCTACAAAAATCTCCTTTTGTGATTTCCTAGTGGTTAATCTGTAAACAATGTACTCTTTTCAACCACCAGACCATAAACTCAGAGCCCACCAGTACATGGGCACCAGTAAAGGCTGGGGGCTAACTGGTTAGGAAGTAGCTTTCCAGAAGAGAACCTGAGGGTCCTAGTGAACACCAGCTTGACTGTGAGTCAGCAACATGCCCTTGCCACAAAGATGACCAATAGCATTCTGGGCTGCATTACAAAGCACACAGCCAGCAGGTCAAGGGAGGCGAGACACATCTGGAATACCAGGGCCAGGAATAGAGTAGAATAGAACAGGACAGAATAGAATATTTCAGTTGGAAGGGACCTACAATGATCATCTAGTACAACTGCCACTGGGCTTCTCCAGAAAGTTATGGACCTACGGGAGTGAATCCAGCAGAGGTCCATAAAGAGGAAGGGCTTGGAGGACCTGATATACATGGAGAGGCAGACAGCTGGGACTGTTTAGCCTGGAGAAGGGAATGCTTGGAAGGAGATCTTATCAATGTGTACTAATACCCAGTTTTGCAGTAGTGCATAAAGACAACGGAGCCAGACTCTTCTCAGTGGTTCCCAGTGACAGGCAACAGGCACAAACTGAAATACATATGGAAACATTTCACTCAGATTGACTAAACACTGGAACAGGCTGCTCAGAGACATGATGTAGTCTATGTGCTTGAAAATGCTCAAAATGAATGGGCCACAGTCCTGAGCAACACGCTATAGCTGACCCTCCTTTTGGGCTACATGATCTCCAGAGGTGTCTTCCAGCCTCTGCTTTCCTGTGATTCTGTGATCTTTGAAGAAAGCACAACTAGAAGTTAGAAAGCTGAACATTTCTGTACAGACGGGCTCTTTTTACCAAATTGCATGTCCATTCAAAACGAGACAAAACCAGATAAATATGAACAACTTTGCTATGAGAGGAATGAGTACCCATTGAAAGGAAATGGCAGGCCACAATTTTATTTACTCGTGGCATAATAAGAATCCAGGTCAAAGCTACAGCATTCCCAGTATAGTGTCTCCTAAGGATACCATTCTTTTGATCCCATCAGAGACCTAGCTAGGGAAAGATGACCTCTCTCTGTTGACCTAAGGTCTATTAACGTTAAGTACCAACCACACTAGAACATAGAGCTATCACAAGTACAAGATGGGAATGAACCCAACTTTTAATAAAGGATACTTTTGAGACAAACAAAACAGCTGCCCAGTCTCAATTTCGCTTATCAGAAAAATTTCTTGACCAAATGATGCACATGATTAACTAACCCACAGAATAAGCATACATTCAGCTACACTGTGGCAAAGGAAGTGAGACAGTCTTGCAAGATCTCATCTTTTGTACTGAAGAGGCATGATATCTGAAGCCTAAGTTGGGCTTTTCAAGGGTTGACCACTACTGGCCACACTAACCAGTGCTCCTGGTTCTGGTGATTATACCAATAACCTGCATTCTCTCCTTTCCCTACACCTGTTATACAGTTACACTTGGTCAGCAGCGTTGCTTCTCTGCCAAGTGCTTCAGAACAACAGAAAGCCAAGTCAGAAATATCAAGGAAATATTCCGGCTGACTGTGGACAGGATATCATGGAGCCTTTCCCAAACCTACTACACTTTAAGCATCCAACCTATTGTTTTGAGAAGCTTTTCATAGAAAGCTGTATTTTCTCTCTCTTACCACATTAAGGCAGAAAGGCAAAAAAAGAACAAAAGCATTTAATCTGAGTAACTAACTAGAAGTTGCTGGGAGATTAATAATTTTTTATTCAAGTTAACTTCAAACCCATTCATTAAATGCATCCATTACTGTAGTGTGATGCACCTGCATTTTGAAAGTCTTTTTAGCATCAGCCTCCACTGCCTAGTAATATGAGCGATAGCAATTCTTACTCAAGACATTAGATGCTTCCTATACAGCTGATTACATTTATGTAGTTTCCAGAATTCTTGAAGATCTTCCTAACAGTAAAAGGCTGCTTGTCTTACATCAACCTCTTAATGATAAAAGAGTCTAATTTAAAGCAATAAGATTTGACAATCAGTGAATTCTGAGAACAAAGCATATATGCTTTCAAATAGTGTTAAAGACTACCACCATACTGAAAATGAGCATACTGTAAGACTCCTGTACTCCCTTTACACATTTGAGAAATACTAAACCAGCATCTCGTCTCCTACAAACATTTCTATGCATTCATTATAAGCTTTTCTAAAATACAAGAGCAAAACATTTCAGTCATGGCCTAAACACTATACATTCCTTCTGCCTTCTCAAACTGGTACCCATTTGAATTCCTTCAATGTTTAAGTCATCTGCAAAAAGAAACACAAAATTTAAGGAAAAAAACTTCCGTTGCAACACTGATTAAAACAATATTGTGTTCTTCTACCTTCCTTTATCCAAATTCCTGTTGACAGTTGAAGAGGATAAGGTTTACATACGAAGATGAGACAGCATAAGAGATTTTTTTCATCCCTTGAACTGCCTACACCTTACTGCTTCTTCATCCATACCAACAGGCAGCTGGCACTCTGATCTGCTGTCTCTGGCCAGACAGGTACATAGGAACCACTCCACCCAGCTAGTATTATTATTACAGTAACCTTTCATGACAGCTTACCGAGACTTCATGAAAGAGGCTCCCTACTCCTTCATAATAATCAATTCCCGATCATCAACTCTACATTAGAAGCCGCAGTAAATTCCTCTAACCTCCTGTTTCAGAGTACAAAGACAAGATAGTATTTTATCAAAGGAAAATTCTTGTACACAAGAGTTGGAAGACGTGCGCAAGACTCCATTATATTAAATACCACACAACCTAGCTGATAATACATTAGAAATTAATTTGAATTTTCAAATATGAAACAACAGTAATCTTTCTGATACAAGGAAGAAGCAGAAATATCAGCTACAACTCTCTTGGTAGCAGTCATTGCATCCCATACTTAAATATCTTGGACTGTTTGCATTCTTATTACTGAGGGTTCATTAAAAAAACCCAACCAAACAAAAAAATTCTAAGATTTCTAGGGGTCTGAAACTAACCTGTCAACAGGATGCACAAACAACTGAGCTACAGTTTAATTAGATGGATTTTTCAGCTCACTTCTTGTCATTTGGGAGTTTGAGTCATGGGAAGATAGTTATGCTAGATTTTTTTTCCACAGAGGACAAGGGAGGAGTTGGTCAGAAGAGATGGGCAGAGGAGATGGCGTACTTTTAAAAACATCAAACAGCATTTAATTTTTGTGATCCCCTAGATTGTCAGGGATGATTCCACGGGAGTCTGCATGAGTGCTATAGACAACATGACCATAACTTTAATGAAGTATCAGAAAGGGTAGAAAGGGTAAAAAGACTTGCACATGTTTTGCAGTGCTATTCTCCCATTCATTTTTTTCCACATCAATCAATTACTGTCCTTTTCAACAGAACACTAAGCTAGTTCAAACATCCCATTCACTTACTACTCAATAGAAATAACATACTCCATAGTTCACTACCATTGATCTGTTGTAGATTAAATTAACAGTCATTATGCAATTAATGGAAAAACTGATATATTAACACTGGACTAGAGAACAATGACGGCTTCAAATTGCACCTTTGATATAGTCCAACAGTTCTAGGAAGTAATTTGTTGTAGGATTACCATGCCTTTGCTGGTCTTGAGAGCCAGCAGTACAGTTTTATATGAGATGCTTTACAAGCAGTAGAGGGCTTTGTTTACATTAATAATTTACTTCTACTGTATCACAGTACATGATGCTTTTAAGTCACATTTGAAAGAAAAAGCACCCGAGTTTGCCATTCCAAGAACTAAGCCAAGAGCAGCAAGTTGCTTTTGCGTAATTCTGCTGAGTTCTCATTTTGATTTATCTGTTCTGCATGGAGATATGTAAAGCAGAGTATACACTTCACATCTTTGATCTTCTCTCAGTGTTAATTACTCCCATGTGCTGGCAGTGAGAGTGGCTGCAGCAATTAAATGATCATGACAGCAGTGGTAGCAGCCATCGTCATTGCAGGGATCTCCTTACTTTCCTCCTCTCCTTCCAGAAAGGAGGCAGGTAATGGGAGGTAAAAGCCCTTCACTCCCATTTCATACAGGAGTTTTGATGATCCTGCTCTTACTGGTTTTTGTCTCCCAGAGGATTCCACAGCAACGATGGGTCCAGACCCTATCTTATAAACTTAAAAGCTCTACTGGGAAGGCAAAATGGGACACAATCTACAGAGCCAGAGAGTAAAAAAGTGCAAAATAGAAGAGATAGCAAATACAAGAAAACAAATGGAAGGGGAAGGAAAATAAGGGCAGTGGAGTCAAAGAATTTTTGGTGGGTGTGGTCTGTTGTGTTGTTTTTATTAAAGAAAAACAAGAACCCACAAATATAACAAGAAGGGACACTAAGTACTCCTGACAGCACCCACCAGATTCTGAAGAAATGCTGCAAGCTACTGCACACTTCCAAAGTACATCCTACCCAGAGGCCTGATTAATATTAGAGACCAGTCACAGGCCACGTGGTTACTGCAAGGCTCCTTTTCAAGTTTCCTCCTCAATTTGTAGAAGTCTGGCTCAGCTGACAAAAAAAAATCTGTCATGTTTCACAGTGTCAAATATTAGGCAAATGCAAAAGTACCACTGAGTCATGGGATAGAGAGGGGGCTCGTTTGAGGAGGAGGTTGTGTATGTCACAGGGCAAGGTCCCCACAGCACCCAATTTTGTAGCCTCAGGTATGAACTGAGGTACCCCAGGCACAATGGAGCATCCTCTTTTCCCACTGACTGTGATTAGACTGGTTGGGGAGCAAAGGCATCCTGATTACTTCTTACCATTACCCCACAACTCCAGGAACCTTTCAATCCAGAATCCATCTTTTACCCACAAATGATACTATTAAATTTAATAACTCAAGTGAGAAATACCAAATTATTAAACATCTACACCTCAGGCAAAGAAAAGATATAGATCACTTTATGGAAAGTAACCTAAAAATAGGAGACAAGAAGGCCATTGGAAAGTATGTCTATTATGCTCAATTACAATCAATGGATGATTTCCACAAACTAAGTTTATGATGAGTATCTAAGCATTACTTGGATGATTACTGTATTGCAGATGTTACTTCAGTTTCTTTAAAGCAATAAATGACGTCAGGTTTGGGGGGGATTTTTGAGAGGGTTTTGGGGGGGGGGGGGGGGGGATTTAGTTTAGCTACAGAAGACTATCCAGTCTTTCCAGCTGCTATATGTTACTGGAAGCATACTCTAGCACTCAATATAATGTGTTCTACCACAGCAGGAAGTACCCAACAGGAAGAAAGAAGCCTGTCCTCAAGTCTGATTAGAGAGCATGAAGAACTGTAAGAAGTCAGCTGACTTCAGCTTAACTGAAGTGAATTACTTGTTGAAATTATGCACTGATTGTATAACACACAAGTAGCAGTCCTCTGCAACTGATCTCTCAATTGCTTAGTGTCCAAAGACTGAAAAATTAATGGAAGTAGATGCATTGACTTTCAGGATTTCTGGGGGTTTTTTTCAGCCTGATGCTAGAGGAATCCCCTATCTACACTGCTCTGCAAATCCATATTGACTGAAAAGCCTCATAAGACTCGGGGCTCTCTACCAGCTATGCTAAGGACAGCGATACTGAGCATTACCTTTAATGATGCAGTAGGAAGGGCAGCAAGCACACCTTCTACCATATTTCCATTTTCTCTAATTGGTTATGTCACAGGCATATTTTAAAATATCTTGCAGGGTACAGTAGTTATGTGATATTTATGGATATTTTCCACATGGAACTCGCAGAGCTATACCAGATTTTTCCCCCCTTTTAAAAAATGAGTGAGGACATAAAACAGCAAGAAAGTTTTGCTTCCAGGTACTTAACTGCAAGCAGAACAAGCAAAACAGTCACACCTAGTATGAGAAGGATTTTATATAAGTATACATACACACAAAGAACAAAGTGGGATCAAAGTAAAAGTAAACACATTAATGCAGAGTTCACAGCTTAGATACTTTACAATATATTGAAATGTGTATGTACCCATTCCCTAAGTGCCGAACTACCATTATTAGAATATTACTTCAGAAGTGATTATTCCCTAAACACTCTAGTTAGAAAGTGAAATAAATTTCAAGGATTTTATTCTACACCTCTAGGCCCATGACCAATAAAAAGTGGCAAAGCAGTCCATGTTAATGGATTCTTATTAGTCTGGGATGCACAAAAGAAATTTAACATAAGAGTAACTTCTAATTCTAAACTTTAAAACACTAGAGAGCTTCTCAAACACAGCAGCAGCAATGTCTGCTCCAGTGTCACAGTAAATATGAAAGCTGGAGATTGGAAGTTGTAACTGTGGAGTTCTCTTCTGCAGAAAAGGAAAACTAACTTAAGAAAACAGAACACAGGCCCCATTTTATAAATGTAAAAATAAACCCATGTTTTTTGCAAGTATTTGCAACAAATTAAGTTACATGAAATCAGATTTATACATGTATTTATTGATGTTTAAAAAATATATAAAGATGAACAAAAAACCCTCTAAGTTTGTCCAGAAAAAGGATCCACCCATAGTAAACGGGGAACAGTAGGTCCCACTATTGCCCCATAAGCCAACAAAATACAAGCACCAAGTGTCTAAATAGGACTGCAGCCACGTGCTGCAGAGTAAACCAGAACTGACTCGCTTCTCATCACAGCAGATCAGAGGCAGAAGTACTATCATCACATGCCATGTTTCAGCCTGGGAGAAATGGCAGCATTTTCTCAGACCTATTCATTTGATGACTTGCGGTCATCTAAGTGTGTTCTAACATAAGAATTTGAAATAAAATTTAGGATAGTATACAAGAACATCCATGACAAATTTTGGTACACAGAAACATTACACAAAGAAGTCTCCTCCAAAAACTGTACCATAGTCTTGAGAAGGGTACAGGCTCTGCTACAAATCTGAACTGTAGCAATCTTCAACGCTCTCTTGTGCTAAGAGAAGATCTTCTATGGTAGCAAGCATGATCTTTTATATACCATGACCCCAGCTTCAGCCTGCATCAGGACCACAACAGAGTACTATTATACTTAGCTACACTGTCTTTGAGATCAGTGACTACTAATCACCGAGGGAGGTCTTGTTGGTTGGACACAGGGAGCCGAGCTCATCAGTCTTGCTACATACAGTCTGGCTCTGAGACACATAGAATGAAGCAACATTTCTTCTCTAGAAATGAAACAAGAAAGCACAGAAGTCAGCAAGATGCAAAATGTTTTCTTGGTAAGCCTTACTGAGAGAACTGGCAAAGACTGAAAAATATTGTGCTGCTCTAAGAGCCAAGAATAGAGCACAGCAGTCATGCGCTAGCTAACCTACTGCACTGGCATAGCTCAGGGTGGCATCTCCCTCTACAACAGTGGATAAAGTAAAAAAAAGTAAGGCTGGGCTTCGAATTAGACTGGTAACCTACAAAAGCAAACAAAATTCATATGAAAGCCTTTAAAGAAGTCAGGGGTAATAGTTTAATTAGAAGTGGTTTTTTTTTAAAGACCAATTCAAACAATGCAATAGAATTATTTTTACTACTGTATTTTTCTTATCAGGAAAAAACATTTTCCCATATGTGCATTTTTCTTCCTTTATAGCTACACACCAAAAAAAGACTTAGCATGTTGAATCAGTTAGAATGTTCTTCAAAGCAGGGGCAGAAACCAAGTTACAGGCAGATGTCATTAAGTCTTAACAATTTTGATGATGTTCAAACATGAATAAATTCAGCTCTCTCCCATGAGCTGTTTAAATTACATGTGTGAATGTTTGTGTTTAAGGCAGCCCAAAGTTATGAAATCCAGTTTCAAACAAAGGTTTTGTCTAGTATTTAAAGATGTTTTGATAGATCGTCAGGACAGTTCAGCCCTTATAATCCCAGCTAAACAAGTTTACTTATTGCTAGCAACCAAGAAAACTTAACTTAAATGAGCCCTTACTTAGGCTGCTCATTGTATCCAACAAAGCTGACTTGAAGCTAGCCATCCACACAGAATCTCTAGAACAGCAATGCAGCTACTAGCAAGTTTAAAGCCAAGGTTCCACCTCAATTGTAATTTTACTAAGTTCATTTGGTACTAAAATTGGAAGCACCTTATGCAGTTTGCAAATCTGGAAGTGTTATATCAAGCATTAATGGAATTCATAAGGGCAAGGTGGGTGAGGAGATGGAGAAGAAAAAGTAAACTCTGTATACTTCATGAGAACTGAACTTGAAGGATTTCTGGGGGTATAACAGAAAGGGACAACTCTGAAGACAAAAATAGTAAGAGCCCAGGGCAGAGCAAGACTGTGAAGAGGAACACAGCACAGAAATTAGTATAGTGGTAGGCATAAACAACTTAATTTTTTAAAGAGTGCTTTGAACCAAATGTTATCACAAAATGTGGACTTATTTAAGGAGAACTGATCATTCTTCCTCAGACTGATACAAGTGAAGTTGAATTTACTAGAGAGGAAACAATAGTCTCAATTCTCATTAACATCAGCAGGCTTTGAACAGCTAAAGAGCTAGAGAGCAATGTTGAAAATTGCTGATGCAATTCTAATTTCAGGCAAAGGTGTGGGCAGATACTGAAAGCATTCTATGACAAAATTCAAAACGCTGAAAAAAGGGACTTAATTCCTCTGAAATCTTTCTTTTAATAACTCAGAAACCTGTCCTCTACTGCTAGCTCAACATCCTATAAACAATAATCATTTTAACTTCAAAGAAGTTATATCAACATATGACCATCAACATTTGTTATATAACAAACATTAGACCAAATCATGCTGTTTAATCACCACTTACCTGATAAAACATGCGACATCAAGACACTTACATGAGCATTAACAGGAACAAGGCACGAGCACCCCAACAATCCTTTTTCCTATGAACTGTCGCAGGAGTTCAGATTTGTAAAATTAAGCTATCATATGCTTTCAAAGAGACAGCTAAAAGCAGACTTATGTTTAAAACTACCATGGCCAGATCTCAAAATAAGAGATTGCGATGGTGGCTCAAAAGTCTTCAGCACATTAGAAACATAACCAGAAAAAAACCCACTGCTTTACAGCAGTAGCTTTTGAAACTGCATTTATTCCAAATATTTTTGTTAATGTTATTAAAGCTCCCCAAGACTGAATTAAAGCAGTAAAACTATTTAACAAAACTCATAATCAATAATATGGGCATCTGATGTGATATTGTAACACTAATTTTTAAGTCATCTAGTCATGGATGCAAAATGGAAGAAATGCATTTCTTCCTTCTACAACCAATTTAACTTAGATCCTTCAATTCTGTTTGTACTGTCAGACTTGATAGAACTTCCCATAGACTAAAAAACATAACCTGAATGTGCTGAATGCACAGCTAGAGTATTTAGAGATTTTAATATCTAGTGTTTTTACCGAAACGTTTCAATCCTCAAAAATTTCCAAGCTGCATGAAGTACAAATTCAGATATAAAAAAACTGCCATAAAAAGAGAACAAAAAAAATTTTAAGTTCCTATTTACCTAGAGAAACACTGAAATAATTTAACATGATTTCATGAACATGAAGCACGCACTAAGTACATAATCTAATGCAGACGATATTGCTGTTGCAACTTGTATTTCTGTGATGAGGAAAGGCAAGTCTCCTAACTGTAACATACCAAGTTCAACAAGATTTTTGCATCAGTAGCACATGAAATATAGTTAAAGCACACAATCTGATGGTTTTAGTGTTCCTTCTAGATGACATACACTTTACTGTCTTGCTTCTTATTCATCCTCACAGTAGTAAAGTTAACAGTAGGGACCACAGACTAGAACAACAATTCCACAAGCAAATGAGATCCAGATGACTTTCTCAGAATGTTTCATAGTGGTTTATAATATGCTGCAAGACTTGTTTTTATCTGCATCACCGCACACAGGGAAAAAACCCAGCTAGAGCTGCGATCATGGAAAACAAGGCCAATTCTTAAAAGAATTAACATACTTTACAAGGTATTTTTGTACTCCTTCCCCCAATAAATAATGGCAATAGTGTCATATATTTTACTGCCAACAAGACGGTAGCATAAGTGTTATCATAAAAATGTTGGAATTACACCCAAAATACTACAACTGCTTATTCCTTTCTAACAAAGAATTGACGATGGCAGAAGCTAGTCCTCTTTCCTTGGGAAAGGGAAAACGTAAATACATATTGATGAGACTGTAATTTGTCTTAGAAGAAACTGAAAAAAGCCTGTTTACTTAGAACAGTGGCTGAAGACCAGATAGTTTTCAAAAACATCACTATAATGGAAGAAGTGGCTTTACAGAAGCTGATTGCATTCAAGAAGCTTCTTGCATGTCTAAAAGACTTTTTTAGTGTCAGAAGTACCTCCAAAAGAAGCAGAAGTAGCTGGTAAGTTGAAAAAACTGACCACATCTAGTACAGCTCTTTCATATGTACTTGAATCCATGCAACAGCCATCTCTCAAAAAAGGCTTTTTGCAGGGAACATAAAACAGAACCCCAGACCAGTAGTTGTCCATGTCATCTACCTATTTTTCAAAGGTTGAAATTGCTGCTTTTCTCTCCCATTCATTTGCATAAGTGGTTTGTGTTCCATGTCAAAATTCAGCAAAGCCCTTAAGTGTACAAGTACTATTTAAGTATTGTGCTGAATTATGTCTCTAAAAGCTGCAATTAGGGATGAAAGGACAGGGGTACAATCCACAACTTGCATAATTAACCATAAAAAAGACATCCTTAGATGTTGAGATTTGATGGAATACAAATCAAGCCTGTAGGGAAGTGGAATTCAGCCTCAAAACACAAATGCTTTTGATAGTCTACAAAATGAAATACTTTGTGAACCAAACAAGGAGTAGGATGGGACAACGTGGAAAGAAGAGGCATGGAAAATTTAAAACAACAAACAAAACCAAACAACCCACAAAAACAGCGAACAATGAGTTGGAGTAGTTAGAAAAATCTTGAAGAGAATTCTCTTACAATGGCAGCAATTGGGAAGCAGCAGGGATGAAAGAAAATAGGTAGAACCAGTGACAGTTTCTTACAAGTCTTCTTTTGGTTTTGCTTGAGTTGTTTTGGCTTTTATTTTAGACACAAACCATCAAGGAAAAGTTTGGGGTTTTTAGCTTTTTGGTGGTTTGGGGGGGGGGGGGTTGTTGTGGGAGGGTTTCCTCAAAAACACGACACAATTTAAAACTTATTGCCTTAACTGTTTATTAGGATCACTATTTAATCGAGGTTTCAGTTGCATACTTCAGTAGGATTTCCAATGTATTTTCCCCCTTAATATTTCTGTTACTCTAATATTCTAAGGCACCAGAGGATAGTCTTAGCATGCTGAGTACTGTACAAGTAATGAGAGAAAGCTGTTACCCACAATACTTTACAATGTCAACAAAAGGTAAAGAAGAGAGAAGACATCATTCAGTAAGTTTCACACCAGCACCAGCTGAACCAGAAGGATGCAGGTCTTCTGATTCTTGGCCACATGTCTTATTTAAAGTATAAACAACTCTGCTCCTCTCCATCAACACTAGTATTCTTCCTGCAAACCAGATGCTTAAGACTTTTCCGTTCTAGAAAGATATACATGGCTAGTATCCTCATCATCGTAATACTGAGCTGTTTTTACATTTTGCTTGAAATGAGAGCATCTTAATTATAATTGAATATTTACATGCATTTGAGTATGTAAATAGTACTACTAGATGTGCATGTGACAATGTTTTATAAGAGCTAGTCTGAATAACTATCACAAAACACCTACTGGTAGCAGGTAAACCAACCATAATACAAATCATGGAGAACAGCAGAACACAAGTGTTAAAGTTTTAATTTTTACTTCGCTCTGAATTCAGCACAGGAGAAGTTTCCTGTTTTAAATTCCAGCTCAAATTCCATGAACATAGTGGGAAGCTTTAACAGGTTCTTGTGGCAGAACAGCCATTTACAGAAATTGCAGAAAGCAATTCCAACGACCTCAAATTTTAAAGACAAGCATGAACAATTCTTTTAAAGGAAAAACATTAGTAAGCAAGTCAGGAAAAAATAAGGCTGAATGATTTAGGATCCATCATGCATAACTAAATAGCAAGCTGAGACATTTATGATTTCAACTTTTTCTTCTTAAATTTTGGAAGAAAGCTGATGAAAAGGCTAGAGGACTTAAAAACACAGCCAGCTTTGAAGCATCTGTGATAAGTCTTCCTGTTTCAAAGCAATAATGGCAAGGGAGGCAGAGACAAGAATATTCACAGGCCTGACTGAACAGCTGTATCACTTCCACTACCAGCATGGATCTGAAAAAGTTACTATCCACTTTGGCTATAAAGCTGAGCTAGTTTTATGAAGAACCAGCTCAAGTGTATTAAGACCATAATCCTTGAATTGTGACCACTGTGGACTACATGCTGCAGAATCCCCCAGTTCTCATGTTCTATCCAAGCGTAGCCAAGGCTCATAAACTCCAAGGCACACAAGTTTCAATGCAGCTTTGTGCTGCATCCCCCAGTTCTGTGGATTCTGGGAAGGTTTATTCACCAGGGCACTGTGCCAGGTCCCTACTGGCCCTGTACACTTGCTGCACTCATGCCAGAACCTGAGCACTGCAACAATGCTTGTTTGGTTTTTAGAGTCATTTCAGGTCCTGCATGGCTGAAGTCAATAATTCCTGCTAAAAACAAGGCAACTATTGCAGAGTTACTGAAGTGTTCCTGTACTAGTTCTTAGCATTCCCTAGGTTTTCTTCTTTGGGGTATACACATTTTACTCACACCATTTAAAATAAACAGTTACAGAAATATTTTTAAGTCTGGAGTCTTTACTTAAGGGGGAACAATACTATTTCAATGCAAGATACAGGGTTAGTCTGCCCAAGGTGTCATCCTTCAGCTGTAGTCACAACTAATTAGCCCAAGCCATTACACAGCCTGCCCTCAGAGTCTAACAATTACTGCTGTTCAGCAATCTTCTTGTTCTTATGAGCTGCAGAGCACAAATCTTCAAATAGCCACAGGCTACAACACAGTACCTGCCTGAAAAATCAAGTGAAGGAAGAAGTTTAAAGAGCAGACTTCAACATATTAATGAATTGGGTTTGGGGTTTTTTTATTATTATTTACAGTTTCTGTCAATAACTTCATCTGACATTGAGAAAATGTGTTTCTTCATTAAGACATGTCTGAGGTCCATATTAGAAGTTTCAGCTAGAAAGAGAAACTTAATATGGCTTAATTTTTCATATCCAGTATATTAAGTGTAAGAACTTTATTTTTCAAGCTTTTCCTATCAGCTGTGGACATGAATACTATAAAGGAATTAGTGTCCAAAGGGCCTAGGCAGAATTAGGTTCCATTAGTCTATATCTGTATAAGCACACCATAACATCTGCTCCAGATTTACACATCAGCAAAGCAAGATGATGATTATGCAAATAATGAGAATGTAATACATATGCATTCAGGCAACTGGAGAGAAATATTTCTCCAATAACTTTTGCTCTTCCATTAAAACAGTCTACTTCAGGAATGTACTACCATGTAACAAAGCAGCCATAAACTTTATTGTATTGATCATAACACAGATCATACATAAGCAGCTCAACAGTTAACCAAAGAACCAACAGTCTGGATTCCTGAAAGCATAGAGAGAATCGGCTTTGAGAAAAAAGGTGGGTTTTCCACCATAAGTTTCTGCTTCTTCTATAATTCCAAATATTTATGAGGAACAATAAATAGTAATCATTTTTGAGGTATTTTCCAAATTATACAAAGCACTCTAAAATATTTAAAACTACTACATCTGCCAAGTCCCACATTAATATTTTAAAGAAGTAGAAGGGACACCATATACCCAGATTGCTGGACAGCTAATTCAGACAAATTTAAATAGTTGCAGTTACACAAACTTCTTTGGAGGACACCACATTTTGAAGTACCTACCACGCATCTATATTTTACTTCAAAAAAAAAAACCAAACCACCTTCTTTTTGTATGCTAGCTCAATTTCTTCAACATCAAATAAGAAAGACCTCTGCATAAGAATTGAGGCACTGAATGCATGCAATGAACACGGGTCAAACAATTCCCCACCTGCATCCAGGCATCCACCTTAGGATAAAAGCAAATTCCTCCTTACAGTTCATCAAGTAAACTGGCTCACACGCTCACTATCTTACACCAAAGCTTCTGCTAAAGCCCTCAGGTTTTAATGGAAGCTCATCAGGCTTATCCTATACAGGCCGTTTCAAAATTTCATTATATTTTTGATCAGCCATTTAGTATTATAGTATACATTTTAAGGTGTCTCACTCAGATGTCATGGTAACTGTACACCATGCATTTTATCAGGTGAAATCTACAGCAGCTCTGAACAGGTTTTGCAAAAAAAATATTTCTCCAGTTCATATCTGCATGTTGCCCAAACTGCTGAAACCTCTGCAGATTTCTAGACCTAAACCTGACTGGCATTCAGGGACTAGGGAGCAGCGAAGGTTTCCCCTCTTCTCCCAAGGACTTAGTCCAGCAAGCACACTCTAACAATTTATAATTTCACTAATGAGACAAGACTGACAGAAAATGTACATAAAGCACATACAACTTTCTGGCTCTACTTGAGAAAGAATATTCTAGTTTTAGTCCCAAATATTGCTAACACAAAAAGCTTAAAGTCTTGGCGTTCATATCAAAATCTAGGACTTTCCTCAGCTGCCTCTGCAAAAGACATGCTCAGCAGAGCTGCTTGAGCTGAAGCACTTGCTCAGAAGTGGGGGCTCACAGGCCTTTTTCCAGATTATCCAGCCCTGAATTAATGTCATTTTTGATCAGCAAGAGGCCAACTTTAATGACTCTCCAGACAGGCTACAAAGTCCAAATCCTATCTTGGGTAAAGATAAGAGTACAAAATTTAACAGGTTTTTAAATTGGGCACGGAGGGCAGATGAACAGTTGGACTTGATGATCTTAAAGGTCTTTTCCAACCTAAACGATTCTGTGATTCTATGAATTCCGTCTCTATGTGTTTGAAGCCTTATATACATTTCACTAGAAAGAGACACTCGCATAACTGCAGTCTATTTGGGAAGGGCTGGCTAAGAGTTTACATCCAGATGAGACTGAGTATGTGGTCATAAACTAGTTCAAGGTCTCTTTAAAATTATTACTTACTAAATCACGTTAAGCAATTTTTTTTTTTCATAAAAGTTGAAAAAGCTAGGTGAAGAACACTAAACACACCGAGTTTTAAATCCATATACGTACCAACAGGCTCAATACTCAGATTTCACTATCCCTTAACTCAGAGTTGCCCAGTCCACCCAGCAAGGCATCCTGAAAAGCCCCAACAGGAAATCTAACACATTGGATTTGTCAGTGTTTTAACATACCAAAAATAAACCGAAATAAATGACTATTTCCCCAAGTAATTTGACAGCAGCTTTTGAGACAGCTGACCCACCATATCGCACAGACTATCCGTGGTGAGGCGCTGGTGGGGGGGCGCCGGGGCGGCCTCTGTGGGGAGAAGCCGGGGCTGCCCCGTGCCAGACACGGCCGGTTCCAGCCGGTTCCACCCCAGGGCACAACTGAGCCCCTCGGCCGAGGTGGTAGAAAACAGGTTTAAGACAGGGCAGAAGTGCCTGACAGAGAGAGGAGGGGAGAACAACAAGGAGCGAGAAACAGCCCCGCAGACCCCCAGGTCGGTGCAGCAGGAGGGGAGGAGGTGCTCCAGAGATTCCCCTGCAGCCTGTGGTGATGAAGACCCTGGTGAGGCAGGCTGTCCCCCTGCAGCCCAGGGAGGTCCATGGGGGAGCAGATCTCCACCTGCAGCCTGGGGAGAGAGGACCCCACGCCAGAGCAGGGGGATGCCCAAAGGAGGCTGGGACCCCGTGGGAAGCCCACGCCGGAGCAGGCTCCTGGCAGGACCTGCAGATCTGTGGAGAGAGGAGCCCACACTAGAGCAGGTTTTCTGGCAGGACTTGTGATCCCACGGGGGACCTATGCTGGAGCAGTGTGTGCCTGAAGGACTGCAGCCCAGGGAAGGGACCCACGCTGGAGCAGTTTGTGAAGAACTGCAGCCCGTGGGAAGGACTCACACCGGAGAAGTTTGTGGAGGACTGTCTCCCGTGGGAGGGACCCCACGCTGGAGCAGGGGAGGAGTGAGGAGTCCTCCCCCTGAGGAGGAAGGAGCAGCAGGGACAACGGGTGAGGAACTGACCCCAACCCCCATTCCCATCCCCCTGCACCACTGGGGGGAGGAGGAGGGAGAGAATTCAGGAAGAAAGTTAAGCCCAGGAAGAATGGAGGGGTGGGGGGAAGTGTTTTAGGATTTAGTTTTACTTCTCATTATCCTGTTTTGATTTGATGCGTAGTAAATTAAATTGATTTTGTTTTTTCTCTAAGTTGAGTCTCTTTTTCACCTGTGTCCATAATTGGTGAGTGATCCCTCCCTGTCCTTGTGTCAACCCATAAGCTTTTTCTTATATTTTCTCCTTGCCGTGCCACAGCAGCAGGGAGGAATGACCAAGCAGCCTCCTGGTGCTTTGTTGCCAGCTGGGCTTAAACCACAACACGGACTGGCCACAGTCCCCCAGTTCCCCATTCCCCTGTGCTGCTTGGGCAGGTAGAGGAGTTGGGAATGAAGTTGAATCTGGGAAGAAGAGGCATGGCTGGCAGGAGGTGGTTCAGCTTTTGTCTTTGCTTCTCACCATCCTACTCTATTTTGAATTGGCAATAAATTAGTTTTCTCCAAGTCAAGCCTGTTTTGCCTGTGACAGTAATTGCTAAGCAATCTCTGTCTTTATCTCTGTCCACAGGCTTTTGCATCTTACTTCCCTCCCACCCCCTCCATCCTGCTGAGGGAAGGGAACTGAGTGAGCAGCTGGGTGGGCATCTGGCAGCCAGCCACGGTCAACCCAGCACACCAATATATGTGCTTATCCTTAGTGACAGTTTTCTTGAGATCATAATCCTTCTGTATGACCTACCTGAACCAGTTATTAGCTGCTTCCATCTGCTATATAGCTAGAACAACTAAGAGTTTTTTTTAAAGTATCTTCCCACTGCAGAGAATAACAAAGAATAGCAATTTTGAATTGTAATGCACATCTAATTTTTAAATAATGTGATAGAAAGCATTATTCAGGGTTACAGGCTACATTTTTACTTCATGTAAATGGCTCAAAGCACCCATCATTTAACTTTTATGGAACTTATATGCATGCCTAATATACTTGGCAGAGCCACTTATTTTAAATCTATCTTTTTTTGAACTCCTTCTCCATTATGAAAATTAAATTGAACAGTCAGTTTAGACAAGTTAGCCATGCCTAAATATTCATTTAACTCCTCTTAGCTCAAACTGGTACAGAACTTTATGATAAGGACCAAATCTTTTACTTCACACACACAGAAGTCTAGTCAGAGACCCATTTCATCTCTATAATTACCATTTTTAATGTCTTGGTAATCCTTTACACCAAGTGCTTTCTAGCTTTTACCCTGCCATAATCTGGCCAGCATTTTCCTCTGAGCATTCCTTGTGCTTGTGGATGCACAAGACAATCATATTGCCACTTAAAGACACAAGAGAGAGGGAGGACATCCTAGGCAGCTTCTAGGTATGTCTGTGTGCACGCATACATCAAGCCACAGAAAATGCTTCTGCAGAATATTGCTGTAGTTAGAAAAGCCAAACTGCAGAAAGGGAATGAACTTATGTCTATACTATGTGTGGAATTTGCAGGAGAAAAAGTGTGTGCCCACAATGTTTCCTTCATTTATTAAATTTCTGCTCTGAAGCCAGGTTTCCTTCTAATGCATTCCTAATATTTTATTCCTTAATCAAGCAGGACAGCAGGATTAGGAAGATCTTTTCAAGCTTCAATTTAACAGACTCATTTAATTGTAATCAATTTTCCAAGAGGTATGTAATTTTTTCATAACATCAATAATGTGACAGAAAATGGAGGAAGCGCTTTTGGACAGCATGTATCAAGCTTGTAACAACATTTAGTTCAGATTTACAACAGAGTAGTTTTCAAACAATGGCTGTTTGCATTTCCAAAACAACTTTAAGCATAAGAGCTTCCAGTGAGGATCAAAATCATTGCTCACTGAAGAAGTGAATTCAAAACAATAATGTATTAAGGCAATTCCTTAATAACCTTATAGAAGTAGCTGTGCATATGTATGTTACTGATACACACACACTCCGCCCAAGCAGGCAAAGAACAAAGAGAAGATCAGCATGAGATCCTGCAGTCTATTTCAAATCGAGATTCTAGAAGCATAGTGAAAACCTCTGAAAAACAGTCAACTGCAAAAAGCATTCAGCATAGGAATTGTTGCATCGTTGCTTTTTTTGTTCCTCCTTTTTAACCACAAGAGTTTCTGTTTAGAATATCCTCCACTTAAAAATTATAGTTACATCATCAAGTGTGCAGTAGTGTGGGACCTGTATCCTAATTTTCTTTTTCAAATGAAACCCTAAGCCAAGGAAAGCCTTTCTGGTTTTTTTCAGCCTTAAGAAGTCTTCTCTTAATTTCTAGAGCATACCTGATAACCGTTGACATTTCTTTGGAAAAAAAGTAGAAGTTCCTCATAGTTCTCAGTCAGCACTTTAATGGTTGTAAATAACCAAGAACACCAGCAGTTTGATTTTTTTCTTTCCAAAACATTTATTCAATTCTCTTGCCACATTGGATGAAGTGCCCTTCCTTTGCATTTTGATTTAGCTGAACTGTTGCAAGAAACACTTGACTTCAAGCCAAAGTTCTGTCTATACCTCATCAGTTCTTTGAATAAAATTTCTTAATTCTTCAAGAGCAATTTTTATTAATATAGTCATCTCCAACTCTCGTGTCTCCAGTTAGCCACATTAGAGATTTTAACTCAATTCACATTTGCTAATAATTAGTTTGGCCTTTCCCCCATTGCTGAATTTGCAGAAACTGTTTGGTCCAAAAGGACTGTAACTTCTAAAATACTCGAGATGCAATTACTACCCAAGGAGAAAATTCAGTTTCAGAGACCGAAACCAAGTATGTCAGAGAACATCCAACCAGATTTATCAGATTGTGTCAATATGTTTCCCCTTGTGCAACGTTCAGAGCTGCTTTGAACTGCACATGTTTTTAACTGCTCAGCAATTGGCACATCACCCAAGGCCAGTGACACTCAAATATACAGCTCATCACCAACATATCTCAGTCAGCACAGAAAAAAAAACTGTTTCATGAATAAGACTGGTACTTCTACACAGACAGACAGCAAGTACACAGACATTCTGTATTTTAAGTGTCACTATCATTCACTTGGTGAGTACTAGGACCATTCTGATAACAGTTACTCCATATTAAGTGAAAAAATGAACATAAGAGGGGTATAGAGGAATTATCATAGGCATAACGAACATTAACAACCTTGTTATTTCCTGTGCTTCCAGGTTGACTCTGCATGGAAGGAGTAACAGCATTTTTCAGAGATTTTCTTCAGACTAACCACTGACTCAAGCTGCAGACTGGCTCTAAGCAAGTTGAGTGGTTTTGTGCTTATGTACATGCTCTTTATATCTTGCCTTGTTTCTTTTTCATATGCACAATTATTCTGAATTTTTACGTTCATGGAAGCCTTACTGTAAAAAGCAACCCTAGTAGGGGTAGAATAAGTTCTGTCCCAACAGCTTTAGCTTTTGCAGATTTCAAAGGCTGTCTTCTACAGGAAACAAAATGAAGACAGTAATAAAATTAAAAAAAAAAAAATTAAGACTACCCACTTGCTTTCTACCTCCCTCCTTTTAAGTTTATTTTCCACAGCTCTTTAAAAAACAAAAGGACTCCAGTGCATATAAACAGTTACAGGTTCCAAAAGGGACAGGCTACAGTCACAAAGAATACAAGAAAAGTAGTTTCTAAAAATATTTCTCTGGTTTCAAAATATGGCATGATGGAAGAGAGGAACCAGCACTGTCAGTATCACTCCCTGTGAGAGAGTAGGAAGACAGAAGAAGAAATTTCACAACCATTAGAGAAGCTCATTAAAGCTGGGGAGTTGAGCTGTATCCCTGACTTCTCTTCTGCTCTCTTTTGTGGAACTACATTGAAATGACAGCCCTATAGTTGCATTCTCTACAGCATGAAATTCACATTTTACCTGATTTCAAACTAGATCTCTGCACTATGACATCCCATTTCTTAGCATCACATCATGATTACAGGGCAAATAACTTATACTGCCTTGCAGTCTCACATACCATGACAGGTTTCCATTATACCTATCTCTCTCCTCCCAAGATGAGCAGCTCACCATCATTCAGCATAGGCCCAGGATAGCAAAAATACTTACTAAACATATTAACATACAGGCCTATGTATGAATGGGTGCAAAGATCATGCCTGCTACTCAGGGGCCGCTAACAATTCCTGTTTGCAAGATAGTCTTCTTCCAGGGATTGCAGTTACTGTGTTGCTAAAGTGACCTCAAACAGCTGCTTCCAGATTGATTTTGCATACATTCACACTATTGTACCACCAGCAGAAAGGCTGGATCACAAGGGACCTATGGTATGTCTGCCTCTCTCCATAGCCATGGCTCTAACTATAGGGTAGAGGAGCCCGAGCTAGGTAGCCAACATGAACACAGGCAGGCATGCAGTGGACACTACTGTGCCTGCAGGGTAGACACATCTTGCAGAGCCCTTGCCTTTGTTGTACTGCACTGTCTCATGCTCTGCTGACTCCCAAGTAGTGCAGTGTCTGCAGTTCCTTTACTTAGACACATGTTGCCATCTCAGAAAATCTCTTCCAGGAAGCAATTCTGAACAGCTTAATATTCTTCTTGATACCAGACTTTGGCTTTGGGAAAATGAAACTACCTGATGACTGCCTAGAAGTCATTTCCCCATAAACAGCTTACCCACAGTTTCCTGGAAGGCACTCTAGAAAGACAGTATTTTTGAAATATTTGTCTATTTTCTTGAGCATCTCTCTTGATTTCATTTTACATATGCAGCCAGCCAGGATGTAATCAAGGAGTTAAACTAAGGTGCTCTGGTATGTCCCTCCCTCTCTTTAAATATTTTCTGAATATGGAAGTAATACTCATTTCTTCGCTGTTTATAGATTGCCTTTTGGAAAGCAGGAAGCTTGCTTTTGTATATAAATTCCATTTTTGAACTTTTAACCCAGTTTAAGATCTACACTCTCTCATACATACCTTCTCAAAAATTTGAGATAAGAGAATAGCAGGTCTAATCCATGATCAGGCAAAGATTACCCCCGTGATTAGCTTAAGGTTTCCCCAATACATGGGGAAACATGCAGGGAAGTCCCTTTTCCTAACTCTATCCATGCCTAATCCTACAAACATAAGTAAATTTTGTCCTGAACAGTTAATTTACATAAAAGCCAAAAGAAATCCCACACTCCTCAAAGCTTTTCTCCAGTAAAGCATTATTCCCTCAACCAGCCCCCACTAAGTTACATGTGGCAAAGAGTTAACTACTGTCTACCACAAAGAAGTAACAGAAGGCAAGTAAGTCATGAGAATTTGAGGTATCTAACAAACATTCACTGAAACAGTGCCTTAAATTTGAGTGAGTCAGTGACTGAATAACATTCATATATTCTAATCCATCTGCAGGAAAGAAAAAGCAATTTTTCAACCAACCCTGTAGTAACACAGCACAGCCAGCCACTGTCAAAAATAGTTTGTCTAGAGAACAGAAGCAGTAGTTGAAATAGCACAGTTGCTCTGGATGAACCACCAAATTCAACATTAGCCATAGCCTAGGACCAATCCAAGTGCCCCTTTCCCTAGTTGTGAACAGCTCTTTGACAGAAGCAGAAAAAAGTTTATGCTTCCTTAACCCTTCTACTGCAGTAAACTCATCAAATAAGGAAAACCGTTACCAAGTCGGAGCATGCTGTGATTTTTAGGTATGACTGATCTTACCTCGAGGGCAGAAGGACAATTGCACGCATGTAATTTAGTATCTAAATACAGGAAAGCTCATTCCTCTGTCCTGGAAAAATCTTTATCTTGCCAGAGGGTGAGAGAAACAGTGGTAAAGTATCTGGAGGTAAGAGAATGCACCTACAGCAAGGTACTCCATCTCATAACAGCAGCATGTTTTGTCAGTGAATTATGAAAAAGGCAGAAGAGAAAATTTCCCTGGAGAAAATAGCTCCTTGCAAAAGCTTTTTTACAAGTATCAGAAAAGGGAAAAAATGTTCTTTGAGGACTGACAATATGGAGACCATAGCTGCCTAATTTTGCCAAAGCAAATTCTAGATTAGAGCAGTAGAAATGCATCCTAATGAAGGGATAATAGAAGGAGTTGTTCCCCCTGAAAAATAAAGTCCCTAAAGGGGCAACGTGGTAGAGATATACAGTATAATGAACAGCACAGAAAAAGTAGGTCAGGAACATCTATTCAACATTTCTCATGAAATTACAAGTAGACAGTGCAACTGAAAGGCTACTAAATTAAAACTAATAACAGAAAAAAACTTTTTATATAGAATTCTTGTTTATACAGTAATTACTGTGCCTAATTACAAGAAACAGAAGGCAAGTACTTAGTAAAACTGCCAGAAAAAAACCCAGATATTTGCAAGGGTACTCAACACTATTAGAAGCAATATTTAAAATTGAACTGTTTTGAAAGGGCACAAACCCCCAGGCTCTAGGTGATATCCATTACCTTGTAATCAAGAGGAACCCTTTCCCACTGGCAGCTTCTGTAGCTCCCAAGAAGCTCTTTTCACACCTCCTACTGAAACAGACCCTAGCTTCTTCGAAATTAATCACTCCTCCAATTAAAAATGTGTTTTCTGTATTCTTACAAGAAAGGCTACAGAATCCATCTGTACAAGATGGTTTTCCATTTTACAATTTTGTTGTGTGCAAAAAAGAAAAAACCTCATTTCTTTTTAAGCATGGCTGAAATACTGGTAGTTCCATTCCAGCCCAGTTTATTTACAGTCATTAATAGTATTATCAGTAATGCAGACCTTTGTCACATGCATATTCTACCTCAACTTCTCAATTTCCATTTCTTGTCAGCACACATAAGTAGAAAGTTCAATTTTTATTTTTCTCTGTGGCTATCATGAAAGAAAAAATTATAATAATAATCTAATTATAGATTATTAAATTGGGGGGGGGGGGGTTTCGGGTCACAGCCAAAACCAGTAACTGGCCATTCCATTTATCTTCGTCTAATAGAAAATGTACATTAATCAAATGTGTAGGTATAGCCATCTGACTTGCAATGTAGTTTAATAGCCTTCTGAACTTTCAGGGAATCTAAGAAACACAGAATAAACAAGGTTGTACAAGTTAATCCTCCTAACCTTTCAGCCTTATACTCTTGATGTTTTGGACACAAACACAAGCATTTAGTATTTTCTACATGTCTACATTTAGAAGTGAAGCAGTCTGTCCATAAAACACTGATGGATGATTAATTTCCTGAACTCCTGCTAAATCCTGCTTGATCTTTCCCCATTTTGGTTGATTTAAAGCAGTTTACTGCTGTTCCAATACCCAAACCCTTAGCCCAGGAATAGCACACAAAGGACTTATGGCCAACAGTTTAAAACTGATCAGAGACAACTCATTATTTACCTGCAGGAAGTTAATAGGAAGGGATTGTTGCAACCAGTCAAGTTAAGCTCCTTGTATTGAACAGAATAAACTGAACAACAGTTGAAACATTCAACTGAGCAGCAGAAAAGTTGTAAAAAAGATAAATTACTTTGGGAGACTTATGTGCTGAGATTCATTTATTATACATTACACTAAGTTTTAAACAGTTATCATTTTCATAAAGCCTAGAATTACATATTTCAAGTGACACAACTCAAAGCGTTCACTGGCAAAATTTGAAATAAACCCTCAAAACTACCTCCTCAATACATTTTACCATACATTATGCTGCAGACCAGTTCGTATTAGCCACTGTTGTCATGGTTATCTGTCCCATCAGAATTCATAAGCAAGTTTCTCATTTCCTATCTCTGCACACACCATGAATAATACCAGCTATCTCTTCCACAGACTTCATACCGTATGTTTTTATTGCCTAGCTTGGTCTTTGTCACCCTGCAAAGTGTTTTTGTATGTTTGTTTTTAAAACATTAAACATGCCCAATGTCATGAGAAGTAATGCACACTAGAAGAGCTGCATTCAAAAACAGACACTCAGGAAAAACTATAGAGGAAGTAAAAAGGAAATTCTGCTCTCACTCAAAAGTTTCATCCTCATGGACACTGGCTTTGTAGTTTCTACAGCATAAATAGTATAAATAACCCCATAGTTCCTAGGTCACTTAATCATTCAGAGAATTTACTATCTTGGTTATTGTCATTGAGAATGTCTTTCATTACTGCAGAATTCAGAGTTTGAATTTGCTCAGTTTGCCATGGGGACTCCATGCAGTTGGTAGAGCATTAGAATAATAAGGCCTCTAAAACAACCAACCATTACTGTTTGGGGGACCTGAAATTTCTCTAGCTTGTTCGCAGGAGGGAGGATTTTTTTTTTTTTTTTTGAGAGCATTTTGATAACTCTGCATAGAGATACTGGAATTACATCTCACTCAACAGGATAGTAGGGCCCCTAAACCTAAATCACATGAAAAGCATAACTGAAGACAGTTCTTCAGAACACACACTACTACCCACCAACTCCCCATTTGGCCTATTCCACCTTGTCCTATGCAAAACACAGAAGCAGCAAGGATGTGCTGCTGCTAGAACTGCATGCAAAGAAAGGCACAGCAGGATGTCACTTGTATGGTTGTAGACTGGATTTTGACATTTTATACTTTCTCTACAATGCATGGAATGGAGTCTATCTTACCATCTGTAAGTCAGATTTCCTTCCTAATCAATTAAAACAAACAGGCCCTTCTATAGAGTCATCTGCTTCATCTCCAAGTAAATATCCTAATGTCCTACCTGCACTTGTCCTTAGTAATGTGTTTCTCAAGGTAATTAGTTCATGCATCAAAGCCTTTAGATGATTATTTTCTTTAGCTGTATATTGAATTAAGACCTGAGTGGCCACACACTTCCTACCAAGCTTGGTCACAGCTCCGACAAGACAAACTAGCTCAATTCCTCCAGGGAACTGAAAGCAGCAGCCATAGTAATTGTGTAGAGTTAAGACATTCAGCTGCCCAACCTCTGTGAATTACCAGCAATTAAAAGTATTTAGCAATTCCCTTGCTGGAATAATGTTTCCAACTTGTAAGTGCAATTATTTTGTTGTGTTTTTCTCCTGAGCTAGAAAAAAGTGAAATACTTGTTTATTTGAGCACCAGTATTCAAGATGGCAAGAAGCTTTAAGTAATCCAACTCAACTTTCTGCTACTGTTTATAGTCTTTGATTTTGGGGTTTTCCTGGTACTGTTTATAGTCTTTGATTTTGGGGTTTTCCTTGTGTGCAGAGTGTGTGAATGCAAAAGGAAACCTAAATTAAAGTAGTTCTATGCTAAGTAATTACTTAATCATGAATACATTTAAAAGGAATGTTGAGCTTCACCATAAGCTTAATGGTAAGGAAATAGTGAAGTTTCACTCAGGAAAGTCATATAGAAACAAAGTAAAAAAAAAAAGCAGTGGATGAGATGATGTGTTAGTTTCAAAGAGCTCTAGTCTGCTAAGTCACTTGCAGTTTTTAATTAAGTTTGGCAGCTTTTGAAACAGTGTATCCCAATTCATATACTTGGAATGAAATCAGGTATTTAAGTCTTTCCTTTTAGTATTTCCTTCCATTCTTGGTATAGTTTTTTCTTTAGATTATGACATGGCAAAAGACTCAATGTTTTCTTCAACACTTACTCAATGTCCTAGAAACTGTTCAGTGATAAAATCTGAAAATATCTTCCTTCCAAGAATCAGACAACATCTGACACAGCAATTCAAAAAATCACCAAAAGGTAATTTTTCCCTTCATATACATGCTCAACTCATTATCACCACCAGACATTGTTTGATGTTACAAAGACAATAGGTCTAAGATGATACCACAGAAAAGCACACAAAATTTATACAATTCAAAAAGAAGTCTTAATATTCTACAGCAATTCAGTATATGTTATAAACTCAAGTAAGCGTTTATCTAAAAGGTAAGCTCAGCATTTGAAACTAAATCCTTCCTAGGAAAAAGACATTTCTCATTTTCAAAGGAGAAAACGAAACCTAAATGGCTGGGTATGATACCCTTTATTTGTAAGCAAGTAGAACATGAAGATTCTTTGAAGTACAAAGCACAGGAAAATAATGCAATGTGCTTTTTCCTAATCCCATTAAAAATTTAATTATTGAAGCTATATTAGGTATTCTACTGATATCAACCTACTGACATCCTGACCTATGTAACTCACTTGAAAAACAAATTCTGCTGCATATCATAAATCTCTTACAGAAATAAGGAAATGGCTCCCAACACAGCTAACTAAAGGTAAATTTGATTGTGAGATTTCCTTTACTGTTCTTATCACTTGACAATTATTGCAGCTCTTTCAGACGTGAATAGTCCAAGTATCAGTCTATTTAAATTTAGTCAAAGCCTTTGACTTTTTTCCAAAGTGTTATAAAATCATAATCCAAGAATTGCTTTGTTCAAAGAATAAAACTAGGCACAATAAAAAACAGGGGAAGTTTGTTAGACAGTTTCAGTATCATCACCTGAAGTTATATAATCTATAAGTAATCTCTCATTCCATCCTTTACTTCATTCTGCTTTTCCTGGCACAAGCAGGCTTAAGATAGACCTTTGATCTGTACATTTGTAACTTCTACATGCTGACTCCTATCATATCTAGTGAAATTTTTAAATAATAGCACATCATACAACAGCAATTAACTATTCTACTCTCCCTCCTTGCTTTCTTCAGGCACAAGTGCCTGATTTCATAGTCTGCATAAAATCTGTTTGTTTTAACATGAATAAATATTCAGTCACTGTTCAGTTGGACTTGGCCAACAACCCTCAACCCTTTTGCTGAAATAGCTGGTTTGCCTTAATGGAGCCAAGGAAAGTAAGTCTTGCCCAACCTTGGCCCACCATGCGAGGAGGTACAGATCTGTCGCTCAGCCAAATCACGCACACTATTAGTTAGATCAAATTCAGAGGTGTGTGTTCGTCCCAACACCACTTCTTGTGAATGACTCAGGAAAGACACAGAAAAGAAAAAGCTATTGAGCAGTGAGAAAATGGTCTACTTCCTCAAACTTAAGGGTGCCACATTAAAATGGAGGTTGGCAGGGGAGCGAAGACTTTGTGACTAGGCCAGACAGAATGTATTCAGCTAATAAATTTAAATGGGTTTTACGTATGATTTAAGTGGCCACATTAAGAATTCCCTCCCCACCCCCCCATTCATCAAATATTGATCAAACAGCTTCAAATACAAAAGAAAATCTCCAGTTCTATGCAAAGAAGCACCAATGTCCATGCTCAATCCTTTTTAAAAGCAGAAAGAGTCACAGCCATATATTTTTATCATAAAAGGGTAAGTTTACCACAGGAGAAGCTCAAGTTAATGGAACTGTGCCTGTATATAGCAGCAAAGAGGCTGACCCCAATTAACTCTGCTACTTCAAAATATGTCTTTAAAAAAACAATTACCATGTAAATACAATGACTTCGTTATCAACATACAGCTGGGGTCTGATGGCAATCATTTCAATATTATAGACTCCCTGGGTAAACATTAATATGGTGTGTTTTATGCAGTGATCTGCACTCTCTGTAAGTACTTTTGACAGATGACAGCTCCTCCCTGTGAGCCAGGCTCCATGGCATCACAAGAAATCTCCTCCTGTTGTTCTGATCAAAATAATTCGATTTCTTCTGAGCAAAAGTGAAATTAAAGCCTTACACTGGAGCGACTGAAGTATACTTAAAGCAGGTCTGTGCTGAAAGTTACTCACTTTTTACTCCTACCATTATGCCCAAGTACCTTATCTTACACTAAAATCAATAAACAGAGAAAGCCTTCAACTTAACTGTTCATCTCCAAAGAATTACAACTGATCTTGGGAATACAACATGTTTTTAACCAAATCTAAATTTGCTTTTTAATTATGATGCTAACAAGTTACCACATTTCATGTTTTCTTGGAGTCATATTGTGCTCTGGTTGTTTTTGTAATGCCTGGAAACACCATAGATGTGAGTGCATACACAGTTAAACAAATTTAATACCAGGATAAACTTTTTTTACTTCTATATTGTAAAAATGCAGAAGAACAGAACTAACAGGTACCAAACACTGTTTATCATTTTGATTGTTTAGCAAGCACAGCTACTTTCACACACAATTACATTTCAAAATTTCATTCTACACATTATTTACACTTTCTCTCAACCATGACATCCTATAACTCAGAAACTCCCTTTTACACAAAAAAATACAAATTAGGAGAGTTTAATTTATTACTTTCCTTTGAACTTTAATAGAAATAAAATATATTTATACATTTTAAAGGAGTAAAAAATACACACACTACATGAAAATTAATTGTCTGAAGTATCTTCAAATATTTCACAAATGTAAGAATATAATTTTCTCCCTAGGCTTAACAAATGAACATACAAAGAGGTTCGGTGATTTGCTGCATGTCATAAAACAAAACTGAGGAACAGAAGAAATAGAACACAGCTTCCTTATTCCCAGCCCAGGCCCTGTATATTATTGCATAATTACTATGGCTGAAGCCATATTGCAAGAAATTTGTGGCTGTCAGCAGCCAGAAAGTAATTAAAGGACATAAATGAACAATGCAAATCCCACAGCTGAAATCCTTAAAATACTTTTTTTAATCCCTAAAGAAATTTATTTGGGTTTTGTTAAAATTAAAAAGGCAAGTAGAGTTTTTGCCTCCATTAAATATTGAAACAAGAAGCCTGTAATAAGGACTTTAAGGTTTAAATATTAATCATACATTATCTGATCCTGTACTTGGTCTACAGTTATCAGGAGCCCCAGAGCAACTATAAGCGTCTTCCCCAAGTCAGCCCTGTACAAACATTTTCTGTTTGTGAAGGGGAAAGGTTTCAAACCATTCCAAAACCTGCGTGTTAAATTGTATGGATACTTAGATACATCCATACCAACCCCCTTCCTTCCCGGGCCTTTGTTTCAGCTACAATGATATCTGACAGGATCTTGCCCAAGCCTTTTCCTCAGACCTGTCCTTTAGGAGCTCTGGGAATGGATGTTTAGAGAAGTCATGCTCTTCTTAGCCCAACACTCAGCACAGATGTAAGGACTCTAAGGAAAAAGTTGGTCAGGGCACTCCTGAGAGCCAACTAGCAACAGCTAAAGCAGAAGTAAAGAAAGCATCTGTCCCATTGCATCTTCTGGACTGTGATTCCTGGGCTGCAGCATCTACTGAAGACATTATGGTAACAATAAAAACAGATACTCCTCCCCGCCAACTTGAAAAATCAGAAAAATCATTGTTTATAGTTATGGAAAATGCTTGTTCCCTTCTGCATCTGATGCTACAAGGAACTTCTTTACTGTACTAACATCATATTATTTGCTGAGCATGTCATCAGAAAAAAGTACATTGAAATTTGTCAGTGAGTGAGGTAAGAAATTTGATCTTTATTTCCTTCTATGTAATCAAGGATACTAGACATTCAGTGATGCATGTATCACCTTCCAAGGACACGCTCAAAGCCTGAGGACAAGACTGTGTGGTGAGAGGTAAACTCGGTACCCCTGTGTGCCTGATGACCACCACTTAGGATGAAGCCAAGACAAACGTGACTTCAGAGAGGTTCTGTATCACTGCTGTGGAAGATGTCACTGTGTGCCACAGACCAGTATTTACAGTTTGGCAAACTCACCTACAATTGTAAAAGGCATACATTTCTACATAATAATGTGAATATTCCACAATTACCTAAATCTTTCAGTTGTGCCTCACATGTCCTTCCACTTAGTTATAAATTCAGTAACTCATTACTGTGGCAAAGTTAAGATACCTGACCTGGAACATTTTAAACTAAAGGTTCCTAGTGTAGCAAGTTCTCCTTAGTTTTACTCCTAAAAAGTCAGTTATGAGACACATAAAACCCCTTAAATAAACAAAGCCCATAACACAAAGTGACCCAAGAAAATTCACTGGATGCTCTACTGAACATGGTACAATCTCATCCAAAAGGACTACAGCTTTTCTTCTGTCATTCATTTCTATACCTTCAGGAAAAGGAGGTAGCTAGAGTCACCGGAGCAGAAACCCTTGTTCTATTTGCCAAGTACAACAGAAAGTCAATGTAAAAACATTACATAAACTCTCTCATTGTAAAGATTTACACAAAAAATGCTTAAGCAAGAGGTTTAAGATTACTTTCACATAGTTTATTTACCATTACTTTTGCTGCAGTTGAACCAGTTCACATGTGCACATAAGACACATCCTTTTCTGAAACAATACAGTGGAAAGTTAGTTTCCATGGCAACCTGACAGTTGTGGGACACTTTGCAGGTGTTTATTTGTTTTTAACAGATGGGAAAAAAATACCATAATGCTGTCCCCCAAGCTTAAGTTTTATTTCAGAGTTGCTTATATTAAGCCTTAAGGCAGAGATCATAATAGAACTTTTTGTAATTTTAGCTTTGAATTGAACAGTGTAAAGCTTATTACCATCAGATAAGCTTAATCACATAAGATCAGACTAAGCAGAGATCGCTACAGCAGATCATTCCTTAGTTACTTTTAATGAAATGTCTCTAAAGTAGTTCCAAAGCTTGAAAGTTCAGCTTGAAACATATCATTAAGGCATTCCACAATTAATAAAATATATTTATTTTCAGTTAGCATAGCATTATTCATTTATCTTAAACAGAATAGTTTAGAGCTTCAAGTATGGAAGCCTAGGAAGAGATTTATGGTCTCAATAGTACCGATTCTGAAGCAAACCTGGTCAGAACAACACTTCAAGAGTTGCAAGTCAAACACACATCTGTACAAACATGTACCTACTTGATACCCTTCTACAATGAAATGACTGGCCTAGTAGACAAGGGGAGAGCAGTGGGTAGTGTCTACCTGGACTTCAGTATGTCCTTTGACACTGTCTCCAGTAAGGCTGTCCCAGAGAAGCTAATGAAGTACAAGCAGGATGAGCAGAGAGTGAGGTGGTTGAAAACTGGCTGAATGGCCAGGCCCAGGGCATGGTGATCAGTGGTACAAAGTCTAACCAGAGACCAGTAACTAGCAGTGTACCCCAGGGGTCAATACTGGGTCCAGTCCTGTTTAACATCTTCATTAATAACCTGGATGATGGGGCAGAGTGTACTCTCAGCAGGTTTGCTGATAACACAAAACTGGGAGAAGTGCCTGATACACCAGAGGGTTGGGCTGCTATCCAGAGGGATCTCAACAGGCTGGACAAACGGGCTGACAGAAACCTCCTGAGGTTCAACCAGGGGATGCGCAAAGTCCTACAGGAGGAACAATCCCATGCACCAATACATGCTGGGGGTTACCCAGCTGGAATGCAGCTTGGCAGAAAAAGACCTGGGGGTCCTGGTGGACACCAAGTTGACCATGAGCCAGAAATGTGCATAAAGCTTCGTGACCTGTAGTAAAAGAAAGAAAATTAAAAGTCCATTGAAGTCTAAGCTATGCTTGCACTGCTTTGCAGAACGTGGCAGGGGAAAAAAATTAAGACAATAGAAGTAGTAATGTTTCTTAAAGGATATCCTATATACTTGCTGGGTTAAGTGGTTACTTTAAAGTTTTACTATGGTTCTGGGAAAAGAAGAAAGCACACATCACTGTCCTTCTAGAGTAGCTCAGAAATTTAGGACAGCTTCCATGTTTCACGAAGAAGTATAGATCATTACATTGAGCACTGTCTACTCTAACAGAACAATTGTTCTCTGCAAAGAATTTGTAGAAAACTGAGACTGGCATTTATTCCTCCATAAGATAAAGGCGCTCTCATATCTTACAGAAATATTGGCACAGATTAATAAACCCAGGCAAGGAAGATCTCCAACAGGGCTCATCTCTATCAGAGTTACTCTTTCTAAAATACAAAGACCCTACTTTATTTTGTCAATCATTTGACTCATCATAGGCACAAACAAGTCTAGTACAAGAGAAATGACAGTACTCTATGTACACTGACAGCAAGAAATGCTAGACCCGTTGGAAAAAATTCACTACAACTGGTTTTGAAAACTAGGACATAGCAGTTTATTCTGTACACAGAGGGAAATGCAGGCACAGCTTAGTTTTAAAAACAAATCTTGAGATTTGTTTCCAGGAGTTTTAGCTAGCAGCAGTCACTAAAATTAACTGAGAATACTAGTATTTTTCCTGAGTCTTTGTAGCTCTCAGTAATTATTTCTTTTCAGTAGCCTACTTTGACTTAGTGGTTTTGATTAATATTACATTAATATCAAAAAAGCAATTTATGCAGAAAAAATTGTTTGCTAATTACGAGAAGCTGCCAATCATAAATAATACTTTATCAAAATAACTTTTTAATATTTCTACTTGAACTAACACTAGTAAGATTTTTCCAAAGATCCAGTTTTATCATGCATTTATTTCTATGAATTATTAAAAATAAATATAAACTTTTTTATTAAAATAAAGTTACATCTGTTTGTTTTTACAGTAAAAAGGCAAGTTCTCCCCTCTTTCTCTGATTTAGGTAAGGTCAAGTATCTTAACTAGTATTACTTCAGACTCACAAATCATTAATAAAGAACAAAATTCACTCCATTATGTCTACTTCCAAATTCATTCAGACTAGCTGAAAATTTTAAGTGTTTTGCATTATGTGAAACATGGAAAGTTGACCACTTCTTACCAGAGTGAGATAGCCCATGATAAGTCTTGATTCCTCACGTGCCAGACTGCCACAAGGCTTGATCAGGGCGCTAACCTACTATATTCCCACCTCCCCCGGTATAGCAATCTTCCAACATTGATATTGCACAACACACAAACCTCAGCCTATATACGCATTTGTTAGATTGTATAGTCAAGTAGGCAGTGGAGGTTAATTTAGAACTAGTTACATGTAGCTTATACAAGTGCTTTGACAGCATATTCAAAGCTTTCTCAAGTTCAAATCAAGTTCTCTGACACCATGACTCAGATTTTTTTTTTTCCTAAACTTTTCCTCAGCAGTTACCTGGTACAGCCTTAGGCCAGACTATCAGCACTGACATTTGCCGATGAGAGCTATTCTGTCCAAAGTATGCTTTACACCAATCTGCTAATGTTTTGTGACTGCAGGTACAAGGAACTTAAACTAACAACACATCTTAACCGAAAGACATACACATTGGGTGTGGATGAGGGTGGAGATCTCTAGACCACATTAGAGACCATTATTTCTACTACAATAGCACCTGAAGTCCTCAGGACTCAAGCATGCTAGTTACTAAAATATATTTAATGATAACTTTTAAGCCACTGCTATTGATGTCCTCCAGGAACTCTAAAAACTATTACATGAAAATAATATGCCATATTTGAGTTAATAGTTTGAAGCCTTCCCCATACTTTATCAATCAAAAGGTATTTCAAATGCTTTTCTTCATACAAGCAGGTATTAGGAAGAACCGCCTTTGCAGCTGCTTACCATCACCTTCCAAGCTGGTACTGAGAGGGGCCTGAGGGAAGACAGGCACACGTGTACCTCAGCGCTTGCCAGCCAAAACTGAGCCGAAGCAACAGGAGCATGTCTGCATCAGACCTGAGCTCTCATACACGCACCAAAGTGGTGAAAGCATGTAAACAAGACAAAAAACCAGACAAGTTAGCACAAGGAGTCCTGGACAGGCATCTGCCTGTTAATCATCAGTCTGTTTTCACTTCCCCTCCTGCAGCTCCTGCCTTCTCAAGATGCTTCCACTTTCACAACTCCAAGCTTTGACTTCCCCAATTCAGTCCCATTGACTTCTCATCCCTAACCCTCTCCGCAGTGGCCTGCTGCAAGGCACGCAAGAACTTCTTGAAGAGAAGAGCTGGAAACAAGGACATCAGTTGGGGATTAACCGAGGAAGAGGTTACAAAGGCTGAGCACACCTGCTCAGCTCAGGCTGCAAAGGGCAATGGCAGCCCAGGACATCAGCAGTACATGAAGTGCCTACAGAGAGAACAAACCAGAGCACCTGCATTCCCAGTCGGTCCGTGCCAGCTGGACAGACTAGATGTTACCTCCCCCTCTTCAGAGGCAAGTAACATCTCATCTCCACTGTCCAGTACGTTAAGGCAGCTAATAAAGAGGCTGCTGCTAAACCCTAGACAACAGGTGATGTTCCCAATTCATTTATCTTGCCACATTCATGGGCTTAAGCAGACTTTGACAACTGCCAGAGGCAGAGAGCTCCCCTATAGCCCTTCTTCACAAATCCTCCTATTGCCTCCAAGTCTCCCCTCTCAAATATTTCCCTTGACAGTTTCAAGCTCTCACTCTTAAACGTCTGCTCTCTGGCTTCATCCTACTAAATTCAGGTTTTTCCACCACTTTTCCCTTCTAGTCTATTCCCACTTTTTATCTCCAAACTATGTGCAGAGTACAACTAGCAAGTCATGGATGTAGCTAATGAAGAAGTTTCAATGGAGGTGAAACACCTGAACTTGAACAGTGGTAGACTTCAAGGTCTCCTTTTATTTCATACATCACCATCATAAATAATTAAGTATAAAAAAAACACAACAACTTGAGCGCTGCTCAAAACCAACAGACCTTTTGCTTTCCTATAACTACAGGGAACACCTCTAATTTTCAAGTCAACTGGGAGAGCTAACAGCTTGTCCATATAAACCCTGAAGAACACAGAGAATCCCAGTGCTATCTGGAACATAGGATAGTGTTGACACCTTAATAAACATGAGGGAAGTGAGCAATTTAAAAATACATTTGAGTTTTTAAGGCAAACTATTAATCTTATAAAAGCAGCTGTCTCTACAGAAGATACGTACATGCTAGAGTCCAAAAAGTAAGTTTTCTAGACTTACTGTGCCAAATCTAGAAATAAATGGAAGTATTGTTGTCAGAAAGAAAATATTCCAGTCTTGCTGAAAATGTTGATCCCAACCCTGCATTACAGATACTACCAAAATCTTCATATCAAGCAGAAATATCAATAAGAAATAAAAGTATTTCACAAATACCTTAGAATAACTGGACATTTTTGAAGACACTCCAATTTTACCTTGTCCATTTCCCCTTCACTTCTGCTCACTCCTCTCCCAGTAGCTGACAAGCTTCTAGTCTGATTGACAGAAATGTGTAATCAGAGTTTGGTTTTGTTTAGCTATTTCAGATCTGTCTGTCATGAAGACTGCTTTTGAAAAAGGCCTTTCTAGCTCCAAACCTTAAAGAAGCTTAAATATTGACCCCCAAAAAAATGATCTGACAGCACCATTTCCTTTTTTTACAGCAAGTATTTTCAAACACTTCTCATCAGCCCCCATTCCCCCCCCCCCAATAAACTGTTGGCCATTCACACCGAATACAATTTGTCACAGCAAACTAATGCAATGATGATTTATTCATGCACTTAAGACTCTCCTGGGCACAACAGCTTGAGAACCAAGACCACACTCCAGACTACACAAAAATTATCAGTAGCTTATATATGGCACATTCACATCATGTTAATATGGCATAACAAAGTCAACTGTCGAACTTTTAAGCCAGAATAAGTCTAAGTTTCTCCAGTAGCAATGTCTGGAGGACAGCAAAGAGAACAGCAACCCTGTTTCTTCTTTCAATAACCTAACAAGATAGCGCAAACAAATGGTCAGTTCTCAACCCTATTACTACTCCTAACTGCTTTTGACACTGATAGCATCTCTTGTCCAAATGCCTAAGACCAAAAGGTTAAGAGAAAGTAAGACAAAACTATCCATTGCATTACAGGATTTCCAGTTTTCTGCATTTATTTTGCAAAATAAGACCCTAAATTTTAGCCACAAAAAACATAACTGGGCTTTATGTTGATTATTTACAATTACAAATTGGAAACAAAATACTGATTTTTTCCTCATCACTTTTTTAAACTCTTCCTAGCAGTCACATGTCAATCTATAAAGGCTAAAGCCCAGATATGCTCAGCACACAACCAGTTAAGAAAAACCTTAAATAAGTACCTGGAGAGCTTGGATGCTCTAACAACTCTCTCTTTAGGGTATATCAAGAAAAGCTGTTATTTGTGACCTTAATCAAGATACTACTACTGCAAACTTGCGGTGGCACATTGCTGGCATATAGCAATCCATTACTTGGTGACACAGTCTGTACACCATTGTGAACAAAAAAATAATCTCCATTTGACACTAAAAAAACAGTTGACAGCATGTGATTTGCACAAGACACTAATAGGAAATGGTTCAAAGAGGTAATGTTTTTCTTAACTGATCTTTATAATATGCAGCATTTTGCCACTTGGGAAGTAGAAACTTTATAAACAGGACAACACCAGAAATCCTCCCCTGTATCAGATGACACCAAGCCAGACCTTCCCCCCACCCCAACTCTGAATGCTCAAAAATAACTAGCTTTAAAAAGAAAAATATTTCCATGTGCATTGTTTAATTTCATTTTCTTTCTAATATCCTGAAAGCAGAATATTAGGTAGTAATTGGTAGAAGTTGGCCTGGTTTGTATTTCGTTTCAGGGATCTTTCGTGGTTTGGGTTTTGGGGTTTTTTTTAAACAAAGATTTATCATCTTGTGTTGTGGGCTTGTTCTGTGGTAGATTCTTTTACAAAGCAGTAAAGGAAAAGAAAGAAATGGGTAAAGGAACACTGGCTCTGAAGTACCTCTTTGGTACCCAATAGATGAAAATCAAAAGAGAACATAAATATTTACTGGAGAAAGCTTAAGAGCAGGAGCTCAAGTATTCCACTTCTGTTAAATAAATTATTAACACAGTAAGCTATTCTTAATGTTTCTGTTTAAGCCTCTATAGCATGACAGGATAGAGGAAGTTAAGTTTCTTGACAACTTAGTGTCTCGCCTTTAACTGGGAGCCTCATGACAATGCTCTAAGATGTCTGTCGTGGTTTAACTCCAGCCAGCAACTAAGGACCATGCAGCTGCTTGCTCACTCTCCCCACCCCGTGGGATGAGGGAGAGAATTGGAAGAGAGTAAAGCTTATGGGTTGAGATAAAGACAGTTTAATAGGACAGAAAATAAAGGAAATATTAATAATGATAATAATAATAAGTATTATAATAATAAAAAATAATTAGAATATACAAAACAAAGGATGCACAATGCAATTGCTCCCCACTTGCTGACTGATGCCCAGTCAGTTCCTGAGCAGTGGTCCCTGGCCAGCTTCCCCCCCCAGCTTTATATACTGGGCATGACATCATATGGTATGGAATATCCCTTTGGCCAGTTTGGGTCAGCTGTCCCAGCTGCAGGCCCTCCAAACTTCTTGTGTATCCCCAGCCTACTCACTGGCAGGGCATGAGAAGCTGAAAAGTCCTTGACTTAATATAAACACTACTTAGCAACAAGCAAGCCATCTGTGTGTTAACATTATTCTCATACTAAATCCAAAACACACCACTATACTAGCTACTAGGAAGAAAATTAACTCTAACCCAGCCGAAACCAGGACAGTGTCAGAGGGAAACCTTGGGACCTCCAAACACTACGAGGGCAATCCAGCAAACTTCTAAACCCCACACCTACATGGACCTCATGCAGGTCCCCCTACACGTCTCAGTGGAGTCTGCACAACCACATACTCATGCCAGATCCCATCATCCTAACACGACAGATACTTTTTCAAATGCTGGAACATGTAGGCATTCAACCCTCTTAACAGACTGTGCCTCAGAGGCCAAAGTTCCCACTTCAGCATTGCCAAGTCACTGTAATCTGTCCAACAAGCGATAGAACCAGCTAACATCACACTCGTCCAGCCAATGTGGCAAGTATGTGCATAGCTGACTATATTTAGGTCAAATCCACAGCCAGCGCCTGCTCAGCCTGCTTTCCCCTCCTGCCCAAACAACCAGCAGAAGATACTCCAGGTAATCAAGCAACCTTTTGAAAGATGCCAATTCTTGCAGGTATTACAGAATGCAATGGAAGTGAACACCAAAACAAAAGTGAGTGTTCTTCAATCATCTGCACAGCTTCTGCAGTATCTCCCTATTCCATCCTATTCACTCAGGTAGGCCAAGCCTGTGAGAACATCAAATGCATACATTGGTGTCCAGAGACAGACAGATGGCAAAAGCTGAAAAGCTGAGACCACCTTTTACTATGAGGTGATGGTGAGTTACACTATGCAACACTTGTGTATGTGAATGGCAGTGCCAGGTACAGATGCATGCTGAGCAGCGTGATACCACTGGGCATTTGCTGAGATGCAAAGCGGCTTCACCCAGCTGATGCTATGAGTACTCACTGCAACATGATTGCTGTCAGGATGGGCTGGAAGTGTGCCCTGGCCTCACGGACTCAGAGTGTTTCAGCTAGGTATGGCTTCTCCAGGGCAGTCTTCAGATGCAATGGAAAAAAAGCAGGAAAGAACTTTTTTGTCCACATGATTAATGCATTTTTTAAAAGTACAAGATAAAAACAATCCATGGGCATTTGTACTGATACCAGAAGTAATTTAAGATTTTTCAATTTTAAAATTCAGTGCCTTAATACCCATGTGCACCCAAATCACTGCATCAAGGTTGTATCTGTTGACAAAAACGGGACAGAAACATTAGAAACTGATACCAGCATTTAACACAGTGAGAAGTCACAGAACAGCCAATCCTTTTTCCTTTATTTTTCATCAACCAACCACAGACGTAACTCCTGAACTATCTCAGCTATGTCAGAGGACACAAGTACACAAGCTTTCAGTCAGCAGCAACAGCCTGCTTTTCAGCATGCTGCTTTACAAACCAGGCACTGAGGTCATGTAATTTGGACATAGTCAGTGAGCAGATCAGTAGTAGATGTGGGAATATAACTCATTACTGGAGACGCCCCATTCAGCACTCCAACCATGTCAGGCTGTTAAGGGATTCATACTCAAAAGCATTTACCATTATGTCTCCAAGTCAAATTTATGATCGTGTTTCCTTCTTCCTCAATTTTTCATGTTGAAAAGATAATAATAGAGACAAAAAACCTTAAGTTGCATGTTTTGACAGTTTAAGGAATACCATCACACCCCAATAGCATGTCAGTGCTACCTGGACATTTCCCACTGGGGATAACCACCAAGCTTGTGCAGAGCTACAGTGTGAAGGAGCAGAACTACACGGCTGCTGTTCTGTCTTACAGTCTGAAGTGTACCAGTCCGGTTGGGGAAAGCAAGCGTGGAGGTGCAGAAGCCATCATCCTCTGTTCTCTTCCAACAAGCCCATGCTTGAATGGCTAATGAAAATTCAAATGACTACAAGAATCAAAGACCCACAAGCAGTCTACAGCATAGGCCTTACCCACGTGATTTAATTTCTTTTTTTTTTTACAAAAGGCAATGCCGAGATGCCAGAAAATGAACAAAACCTACATTCGCAAAGGGAATGGAAAAACAGAAGCAGGTGGTCAAGTAGCTAAGCTGGCAGAGCATTTGGACAGTAGCCGAATGGCCTGAATTCGGTCTTTAGTAAGGTCACCAGTGTCTCCCACACAGCTGCATTACTTGAAAACTTGAATCATATTTGTGATAAAAACAGAAAGCACTTTCAAATCCATATTTAAGATTACATAAGTGAACTATAGAACAGAATAGTCATTCAAAACATTTTAATATTATCCATTGTGATTTGTCAATAAAAAGGCCACCACACAAACATTGTATTTATTCATCATACTTCTACTGCAGACAGTTCCTAACACAGGTTCGACTCCAATCACTCTCTGCAACAGCCCTTTGTGATGGTATTTTGAGCAGTACTGGTACACATGTACTGACACACACTCACCCTGTTTTCTAACTAAAAGTGCCTTGCCAGCAACCCCAAAAGGCTCACTCTACACAGCAGCCTCAAAAAAGAAAGTCCTGCAGTGTGCAATCAACCTTAGTTCAACAAAATCACACTCATTCATCACTTTCTACACTTCTGAACAAATACATACTCTTTATTTAATAATGGTATTTTTTGGTACACAAGTTCCACTAGCCTCTACACATCACATTTCACCAAGGTGAAATGAGTTGGCACAGACAATACAGGGAATGTTAATGTATTGTACAGCGAACAAAGCATTTCTTTTAAAGCCAAGTGAACATGTCATTTAATCAAGATTGGTTTGCCACTTGAAAGTTCACTTACAAATGAAATTCAGACTTGATTCCCATAAGCAACAAGACACTGACAGAATGCACTACCTTGGTGAAGCAGCATTAACGATAACATCTTACAGATACAGATAACATCTGTAGTGTCTACATCTTTCAGCATCAACCACTGTCATCTGTAGGACACATTAGTGACCAAATCCTCAAGCTGCAACTAAATACTGCCTATTCTAGCTAATGCACTAGCACCTCAATGGCTAGAGCACATAATACAGGCAAGAGCATTACCCCATGAGTTCTCAGCTCAAGCACTCTTCTTTGGTCACCATTAAATATTGGGCCAAAAGTTTCTAAGCAGCCTTCTGGAAGTGAGAAATTGTGTATGTTCAGGAAGAGCTCATTCAGAGAGCAGCAAGCCCTTACTTAGCACCACAGGACAACGACTTTCGATTAGCCCAAAGCTCATTAGCAACATTCAAGAATCTCTCGGAGTCGTTATCTAGCAAACTAAACCCTGCATGACCTACAAACTAAGATAAATACAACTGATAACAGAAAGCTCAGATCTGAGGTCCTTACCTAAAACCACACAGCTAAACAAGATACTATGAAAATTCAAGCTGAATCAAGCACTTCAAAAATCTTGACATGGTCTTGTTTCTGAAGTGTGCTTTAGCAAGATTCATTTAGCACCACAAGTAATGTTATATGTCCTTTCCAAACCATAATCCCTGACAGCATATTGTCCAGAAACAACTGCCCAGATCTGCTCCCCCCATCGTCTTTATTCAGCAAGTTTTGCAGCAAACCTTAATTACAGCTTCCCTACCGGACAGGCAGGCAGCAGATGCCACAAAGAGGCCGGTGGAACATAAAGAAAGCTTCTCACAAAGCTTCCCACACTTCCATATATTTTTGTGCCTTTCACTAGTCATAACTCCTCCTCACTCTCCATGCCTCACTACCAGCTTTGCCCTCTGTCAGTTCACTAGTAAACCCTTTTGCAAGTCCCAATTCACAACCTGATAAAACCACATGGCAATTCTGACCTCTCTGCCCCTGCCTGTCACTTAACTTAGCCTCCATAATCCCTCATCCAGTCTCTTCCCAAGACCAGGTCTGACAAGCTTTTATTGGGTTTGCCAAGTTTAACTTTCTAGGCACATCTGTCCAAGTCTCCCTTCACTTCTGACTGAAGCTGCTGCAACAACCTGCAAGCTTCCATTTGTTTTGTTGGTTTTTTTTAAAAAAGCCCCTCCAAAAAGTTACAAATAAAAATACATACTTAACATAAGCGTTGTCATGATTTATAGCAATTTACCTTTGCGAGATTAACAAAACAAGTAGTTTCTAGGTAAAAACAGTTTGTAAGTAACCACAAAACAAGTGGCATAAGATCTTTGTATATATCTCCACACAACCGTACAGATAAATTTCTTTTTCATATTATCAGAAAAATAAACTAATTTAGCCCAAAACTAGTGTTGTACAGAAAGGATAGTGTTATTTGGGAGAAGCATGTGGGTAATTTAAGTCGGGGGAAGGGTAGAAGTTCTGGTTCTAAGTCATTATTATAGGAGACGTTAGAAGAGCCAAGTGCCAGAAAAGCCTGCCAAGTGCTATTCACCCACACACGCACGACTGTATAATGCTGAGTTGAAGAGAGCTTGATATGAGATTACAAAGCAAATTATATGAAATCCTGCTCCATCTCTAAGCTTGGAGAATTTGAGGTATTTAAATCAGGTATGTTCTACTGTTGATGTGGCGCAACATTTTACACTCACAGTGTCAGTGTTTCAGTGCGACATCCGAAGCCGCAGCATTCTTCTCGCCTCTCCGGGGCCTGCACAACATACCACAGGCTGCAGGAATGCCTTCACACATTCATTAAGTCAACATCCATACAGAACACAAATTTCCTTTTAGTTAGTACGTAATAACTAATGCTAGGAAAGAGTCAAGGAATTTTATGGCTGAACTACACATTGGTGATTTTCTGTAGCTAAAGTCCTCTACAGAGGAAGAAAAATGACCATGTGCTGGAATTACCCAGTATCCAACCTTCGGAACTAAAAAGAAGCAAAGCCAGACCTGCCCAAACAGCTTTCCCATTAAATATAGATCTGAGGAGACCAAGCTATTCTTTTCCAAATCACTTATGTATTTTATCATTAAATTGTCTTCATATCTACCCTTCCGTACAAGATATCACTCATAAAGCACTTCCTTTTGCAATTTGATATTGTAGATCTGTAAAAAAAACAAACACCAAAAAACACATAGCATGTATACAGATGTGAAGGCTAAGGGTTATCTAAGCTATCTTCGCAAAAAGCAACAGTAATACCAATGCCTGATAACAACTCTCTGCCCCTTAAATTTTGAAGGTACTTCAAGGATTCAAGACTTCAGGGAAAAAAGTAAATATTGACATTTTCAGACAAGTTACATATTTTGAGATCGTGCTACAGAACTCTTCATAAACAGAATCCTGGATCTGAGCCATCCCAATGATTAGCAGACACAGGATAGCTCTTTTTTCTCCCCTTTGCCTCCCAGTTCATTGTGGTAGGGCTGAACAGCAGGGACACACAAATTCAAAACCTTGTGTGAAAACTGATTGAAAACACACTCAGCAACTGTAATTGCGTCACAAGCAAGGTGACTGCCAACTTGAAGAAACCTGGAAAAAAATACATACACGGGTTATGTATCACATTCGCGTTCCTATTCTCATACATTTCTGTATATCAAGCACACCCACCAAACACTTCCAGGGGGTGTTTTAGATAAGAAAATGCTTTGAATACAGTAAAAGTCAGTTCACAACTGCTCTAATTAAAAGGGGGGAAAGACACCCAAGAAAATGCCTGAAATATGAGGAATATTACACATGTGATCCCCTAGCTTTGGAGCTACCATACCAGAGAAGTTCCAAGGATGCTGTTTCACATTTAACAGACATTGAAAAGTCTATCGCCATCATTTCTAATTTTGTGACACTCTTTTAGCACTCTAACTATTTTAGCAACCTGTTCAGAGTTGACAAGAATCAATCCCAACTTAACATCCAAAATACGTATTTGGACAGTTCCGCTTGTGGCATGTGGAGATGAAGTTTGAGATGGCGAGGAGAAGCAATTGCTTACTAAGCAGCCTCTAGGATAGGAAAGCCCTTACTGCCATGCTAGTCAAAGTGCTCACATTAAGACCGTATCTGAACAGCGCTAGCAAGTAGGAGTAACCTAAAATCTGCAAAAGAGTTCTAGCACTAACAGCCAGGTCCCATTCAAAGCAGAAAAGCCCCGCTGCTTGGCAGTGCCAACGTAGCACCAGGACGCACCGGCACGCTGCGGCTGCAAGGCGCTTCGAGCAAGACACAAGAGCAGCCCTGGGGTCCTGCCATCTTCTGTACTCCCAGCTGCACCCTCCCTCGCCTCCCCCACGCTGGCACACGTACTTTGGCAGACAACCCGAGCCCAGCTAGAGGTGCTGATCCAGCAGAAATCCCTCCCTGCCAAAAAAGGTGATTAGTTTTCAGCCAGATCAGCTCTTCTCAACCATTCATCGCAGAAGCTGTTACACAGGAGCGGGATGGGAAGTGCATGGCCAGAGCTGGGCGAGCACCAGAGCTGGCCTGGACATGGTCATGCTGGTCCCAGACAATTACATTTGGCTCGCCAAAGTTTCCACACACACATACTCAAGACAACATGCTATTCTGAGTTTCCTGAATTACTTTAACATATGGTACTGTAGCTGTGCATATTCCTATCCTACACAAACCCCGTATTTTTACATAAAACCTGCTATTTGTAGTCTGCAGAGTGCTTTTGAGGTTTTGTATAAGGTATGTAAAAAACGTAAATGGCATTTAACAGAGGTCATTAAAAGCCAAACTTATGACAGTTCTGCAAACAATAAATCCAATTCATAGATTAACCAAAGGACTCTAACTTGCTAGTTTAAAAGAGTCCATTCAACATTTATTAGCTAAATAAGTTTATCCTGGACCTCTGCTTCTCTAAAAATGAGCACCTCCCTATCAGTCCACTCCCTTCCTACTTGGGCATTATTTTACCGAGGAACCCATAAAGAGAGGCAAAGCATGCTGATAAAGACCGCAGATCTCTATCAAGCTGTACAACCACATTTATGCTTCAATTATGATGCTGTTAACCAAGAGAGCTAGAGGCAATGTTTATCAATATAAATTCAAACAGATCCTTGTAAGAATCATCATGAAAACCTATGTGATTCCTCTAACATTACGGTTGCACTTTTTCTGTTTACTAGGTTAAGTTTTTCTGAATACGTTGGGAAAAGAGGGAACCACATAATTTGTGCCTGTTTAATGACAACTAACCTCTGTACTTTATCTCAGCCATCTTTAAAACTGGTGTTATTTAATATACCTATTAAATACACATTTTTAGAGGCATTGCTGTTCAAGCCCCAGCCTATTCAGTAGAATGGAGTCTTTGCAGAAGTGAAACAAAGAAACATGCTCCTTCGCATGTAAATACATCAAAACCCAACAATTTTCAGTCTTAAAGGCTTCCCAGTGAATTTTCTGAATGTAAACAAGCATGACTGCAGTTAAGCTTGAAGAAACAAAAGCAGCTGATGTGGTCTAACACCAAGCAGACAAGTAGCAGCAGCAAGACTGACGCCACTCATCCTTCATGCTGCCAGCAAGCCAAGGCTTTTCATCAGGGGAGCAACTTTAAATACTACTTCTTAAAGCACATGATAATTGCTCAGCTTGAGATAAAACTAGTAGGGTTTTTTTTAAATTAAAAAAACAAAACCAGTGTTTTCCAGAAGCAACCACTAACAGTAGCTTAAAAAAAACCACAACTCTGCAGGTGACTATGGAGTGATTTCCATATCACCCTGTCTCTGAATTTGAAGAGCCCATTACATCAGATTCCTCTTAATATTGTTTACCATGTAACACCTCCAACCACTATCTCTAAAGAAGGTTAAACTCTAAAACCAACAGTTGCCTCACATGCAAGAACACACACTTTCCAGGAAAAATAGATATTATTCTGATATTTTACTTATTTTCAGCATCTTTTACTGTGCTTTTTCAATTAATTGGTGGAAAGAAATTGTTCAAAGCCTTTGGATAATTAAATAATTAGAAAAAGCCTAACTTGTATGCAGAAGAGACAACAGACAAGTCTTGTCTTCCAATCTGATTTGGAAAAAAAAAGAAAAACAATTTAAGTTACTGAATTTAGCTTTCCAGTTATGTAAGCAACTGGAGAATCTGTAACTTGAGATGCTTACCATTATCACTGACATATTTTCCCCAAGATAAATATAATGGCAAAGTATGTGGAGGCAGATATCTCCACCCTTACTTTACCTATTTAACCTGGCAAGCAATAGGAATAAGCCCATTTGTTCAACACAGTTGAGCACTCACAACTACCTCTGGCCCAATGAGAAAAGTTTAGCTTTCAGGTCTTGTTATTCCAAGTGGAGGAAAAGCTAACATGAAGGAATATCATTTTGGCTTGAGTTATAATTAGCTATTCCATTTTTTTTTTTCTGATGTGGGTGGGTAGAGGAAGAGAAGTAAGTATAGCTACAGTAATGAACTCTGTACAGAACCAATGTGTGCTCTCTTACACCGAAATAGAAAAACAGGGATCTTCTGTTTTCCACCTTAAGATTTCCTCTTTTTTTGTCCAAAGTTTTACAGACCAAAAAAGGAAGGAAGCTGGGGGCAGGGAGGGAAGGTAGAGGAATAGGGAAGAGAGATAAGTGAAGAATGTTTAAGAAATTTCCACTATTAACCATGAATAACACAGCAGCTCTGCCAGCTGTTGTCCATGAAATTGTTTCAAAAACATATGCTCAGATTTCTTCTTTCTTTGTCATAGTAAGAGGTGAGACAATGCTAACACCAGAAGGAGCAATTCTGAATCCCGTGCAAAGGCAGAAACTGCAAGTCAAGCTCTGTATCCTCACTGTACTAACAGACCTAGCACAGATGTTAGGAAAGGAACCACACAGCCTGGGAAAGAGGCACATTCCTTCAAGGTACCAAACATAAGCCAACTTTATTCCTTATAAAAACTACCGTTATCATTTACAAAAAAATTAGTATTTACAATCTGTGACCCATCTCTATACCACTTAGTTTCAGGGACCATACCTCACAGTTATACCTAAGGAATCAGAAGTAACTTTATGAACCACTGATGACATTTAAGTTTCCCAATGCTACTTTTTCCCCAAAAAATAAGACAGTACACTTAAAATCAAATAGCCATCTTTATACAGGGCTTTTCCTCAGAAAAATAGTATTCTGTATTTTATGGGTAACATTATCTACAAAAGCACGAATGCTACTTCATACAACTATTTCATACTTACATAGTCTGTGACGTATCTACAGCTTGATTAAGGATCAAGCTGTTAGCCATTGCTGTTTGTATAATACAATAATGAAATAATACAATTTTTGCAGCTAACTTGCATTTAACTTATGTAGCAAAACAAAGCATGAGAAGTACTGGTTTCTCCCCTCCTCCAACATCTCATGCATCTCTACACTGCTCTGGAGAAAAGTTAAAATAAGGCTTCATGGAATAATCATTTGCCTTCTGCACTGCAACCTGTAACTACAAAGAGTTTCAAAAAATGAAACATTATCCTATTATATGTGGTCAATGATTTATGATAGTAAGAGAAAATGCTTTGTTTTCAAAATAACTAACCAGAATTCAATGACTTCTGTAATAGAAGAGCCCCTATTGTGCAGTTGGTGCTCACCTCTTAACCGCAGCATATATAGATTCCCATACACTCAACGTAAATTATTCATGAAAATGTGTCAGTACACACCTTTATAGTTAAGAACTCATTTTGCATTTCTAAATAAAACTCAGAAGTCATAAGTTCAGTGCAAACTAAAAATCAAATCAAGGCATCCCAAGCAGTGGATTTGAAGGAGCACCCCATTCTTCTCTGCTACAGAAAGATCTGAACAAATTCAACATTTAGCTACTGATGACGTAAGACCAACCACCACCTGCTTCCAGAGCCCTGAAAGGACACACACACACTTGAAATCCAGTAACACAGAAAGCAAAACTAAGATAAATTTAAGTTATTCCTCTAAAGCCATATTGCGAGTTCTGCTAACTAAAAAACCCCATTTGGGGGTTTATTACCTCATCTATTTCTGTTTTTCTAAACACAAACTACCAAGAAAACAAAACTCTGTACCAGAGGGCTAAGTCAACAGACTTTACCCACTTTCAGTTGTAATAATTTCAGCTGTCACTATTAACAAAGTAGATAAATAATTGTACATGAATCTGAAAAAATAAGTTGACTTGGTTCCTTAACTGGAGAAAGACAAAAGGTACAATCAGTATCAGCAGGGGTTCTTTCCCTTATATTAGCTCTCCTTCAAGAGCACGAGCACACTTTTTTGCCACATCCCATAATAAGATGGTGTTGGGTTGTTTTTTTTTAATCCTGCAAAACTGATTTGATTTTATCCTATTTTCTTACTCAGAACAAGGAAAAAAAACAGCAAGCACAATCCATTACAAATTGCAAAATCCAAGCTTCTTCCTTTGTCCCTTTAGCACAGGTGACTTTCAGAGCTGCATTGTTTGCAGCTCTCCTATCCACCCTTGAGCATCTGGAAGTTAGATCAGCACTATTTTCAAACAAAACATTTCAGGTGCCCAAGAACTTGAAGTTGACAAGTTATCATATAATCTTTAAACTATATAACTGGGAACATGCATTCCAAATAGCTAGAAACACGCATTATGAAGAGAAACAGAAAAGAGCTATCACTTCAGTCTCTTGTCATTGTAAAGATCTGAAAAACACACTCCTTTAAACATGCAAAGACAAACTAATGGCAAATCATAGTGGCATCCAAGTGACTTTAGCTGTTCATCATGCATTGCTTTTCTTAACAAGCTCCACTTCTGTTAGCGAGTACAGTTCCTAAATGGCATCTCTCACAACAAAGCTGTCAGACAAGGTGCTTCCAACACGTTTATGTGAGAAAGGAAATTTGGGAGCCAGCGTGGCTGACAAACAGGAGAAATAGTATGGAAGAGAGGTGCAGTTCACTAAGGACGCATAAGCAGAACTAATCAGCTGACAAACACAGGATGGAAGAATGACTGTCTAGACAACAGTATTCCGGAAAAGGATCCGAAGGCTTGATTAGCGGTTCCCGACTGAACATGAGTCAATGCAATGCTATTGCAAAAGGAACAAACATCACACCAGGAACGACAAGCAGACACATCGCCTAAAGCACACGCTGAAAGATTCTCCCGCTTTACCTGATAAAGCTTTCCTGTCCAGTTTTGAACACAGATCAAAGGGTCAAAAGTAAGAACATCACTGTCTACAAGGAAAGGATGAAATAACTGGAGCTACTTCATACAAGGAAAAGGAGACAGTCTTGGCAAGTCTTCATATACACATAGTGATACATGCAAGAGGAAAACTACTCCAGTGCTGAACACTTTCTAGTAGTAAGATTGCTAAGCACTGACTACTGAAGTTGCAGATGCTCCGTTATCAGCATTTTAAAGAACATTCTGGCAAACATCCTTCAGAAGTGACAGAATTGACTTGGCCTTGAGAAAATAGTACAGATTAAATCTCTCAAAATTCTTTCTAGACATATTTTTCCTACATTTCTATTGATCATCTCCAAAACAAAACCAACCCTTTGTATTACATAATGTTAGAGACTTTCATGACAAATTAAATGCCTGTGACTAATAAAAAGGGATCTCTCTCCATGTTACTCTCCTGGCTTCCAAATCACTGGAAAGGGAACAGTGGTCACCTCAAAGGCATTCTGCCCAGCTCCTCACAAAAGGACAAACAGCAAGAAAGTGAGGAAAAGCAGAACAAAAGGTTACTCGATGTACACAGTTACATGCAAAAAAACCCACAGTAACAAAAGAAATTCCAGACTGAAAGCAAAGCAAAACCTTCGTATTTCAACTTTTCTGTGCAGAACCACAAAGACAGGCTTGAAAGGACTTTGAGGGTTTATCTAGTTTGTTCCCCTGTACCATCACAGAATCAACTACAAATCCAGTAGCAAAAACAACCCACCAAAAAACCACCCACGCACAACACTCAACGTCTCTCAAAACTAAAGAAATGAAGCAACGCACTTCCCAGGGGTGTGAATTCTCTGCTGAAAGTGCCTTGCCTCAGTTGCTGAATACATTCAAGTGTCACAAACGATCCAAGCAGTCAAAATGCTCTCCTCAGGATTTTCCCTGATCCCAAGACTCAAATTATGAAGAACTTTATAGACCAAAACCTACACAGTGAATTACACTCAGAAATGAACCAGAAACTATGGAATGCGGTGGATAACATGTTCACCTTGAACCAGGCTGTAAGCGTGAAACCGTATTTTATTCTGAAGTTTCATTTCTGGGCTGCAGGTTAGGGAAGCAAAGAGATGTGTCAAAGAGACAGTCTTGCAGCAGTGCAATAAGTTGCCGATATCTGCATGGTAGGAGTAAAATAACCAATTATAGCTTCCTTGACAGATAAGTTAGTGACTCCACCACATGCTGTCTGAGGTCCCAGAAGCAATCACAGATTATATTAGCCTATACTAGATAAAAAAGCATTCTCCCTTTCAGCAGGGAGACCACAGTCTCACCTTAACTCCTTATGTTATTTAATTCACCATTGTTCCATCATCTTTTGGCTATATCTGACCCAGCGAGTAGCCACACAAGTCCAACACTGAGAATTGTGGCAAAAAAACCTCAATACAGTGAAAGAGGAAGAAAAACAGTGTCATTAATATACACCTAATGGTGAAATAACATCAGCCTTCAAAAATCTTCCCCAGTAGCTCCAGGTATGTCGTGAATAGGAAAGATAAGATCTCTGAAGGGCACCAAGTAAGAAGGCATTACTGAACCAGCTAGCTCTGGGTTGTCCTTAGGAGATAAAGACATTGAAAACATCACATCCATACTAAAGACTCCAGATTTTTGGAGGCAGCTGTTAAAAAAAATTTTAAAAAAATCTTGGTTTAGTCTTATTTTAAGGCAATTTCACCACTTTATCAACACTTGTTTAACTGAAGACTAGTCTTATGACCAAAATGACTTAAAAATCTCAACCCTCATATTCTGCTCTCCAAACGATATCGTCAGTGATTTTTTTTTTTGGTCCAAAAGCTGTGAGTTGAGATCATTCCATTTTTGAAAGATACTGAAAGTTATTGCTTATATAGAAGATCAGGAAAACATCATCTTTATCTGACTGACATCCTAAACTGATGCAAAAGCCTCCATGACAATGTGTCACATGTCAAAAATCTTCCTATAGAAAATGCATGGGTCTTCACCATCTCAGACAGCTAGAACTCAGGGAGTATTTCATAAAATAAGAACAGGTCCCCATTGCCCCCATGAAGTGAAAGGGGCACTGGTATTCTGCCAACCTCACTCTCAGTGCCCCATATTACCTCAGGTTCACCTGCTTGCAGATGACCAGCCCCACAAGCAGTGACAAGCTGTAACAAGAAAACAAAGATCATACTCCAACTGTTTCTTAGCCAAATGAGCCCAAAAGTGCAGTACGTTTTGCCTTGCCTCACCCTTAAACAGCTATTTAGGCAGCTTGACAGAAGTTTTTGATATAGCTAACTATTAGTGGCCACATTAGTCTAAGACAAAAATACAAACTGACTTCCACATAGAAATGTGAGGCAAGACTAACGTAGGAGAGCAAAGGAAATAAGATCAAAGGCTTTGTTTGTACTACTTGGAGATGGATGCACGAGAGGCTGATGAAGTGTTTGTGCTAAACAAAACACATTATATTAGAAGCCTAGCATGCTATTGACAGATACTGTTGAGCTAAACAAACCAAGCTCATTTACAGTAAAATTCACTTGCAGTCAAAAAAGTGATTGCAGCACGAAGAAGCTGTCTTAGCTATCTTTCAACAGGACTGCTAGCGAGACTCGTCTGGCTGCAACTCAGAACAGGGCACAAGCCAATTGATTTGGCTTTTGTCTATGTGCAAGTCAATACCGCTCCTGTGATCAACTAATACACCACTGTCGTTTTCCCCCCTATAAACCTCAGCTTACAGCACAATGTCATTTGATCCTTCCGGTTTTCTGTCTATAAAATAGGAGATGGCCACACTTCATACTCCCTTGGGAAGGCAGATTTGTGGCTTAACCACACTAAAAATACCAAGCACTATTTAAACTTGTCTGAGTTAAATTGATATGTTTTGCTGTATGGAATGACTTCAGGATATGGAATATCATTCTGCTTATGAATTAGATAATGCATTCAGCAACTGTTTTTAATTATTCTCCTTAATTAATCTTTCCATCCTAATCCAAAAAAAAAAAAGGCTTCCTGAGAAATGCTGACAAGCTTTGTGCTCAGTAGAAAAAGGTGAATCACCTACATTCCACAATGCATAACTGCATCCTTACAGATTCAGGTAAATCAGATCAGATAAGGCAGTATGCAGATCTGGCAAGACAAAAAGAAAAACTGATCCTCTATATTCAGGCTAACAGAACTTGCATCTTTACTCCAAAGAGCAGCTACAAGGTAATTATGTAGTCCTGTGATTTATTTATTACAGCTAGAAGTTTCCAGTTTGCACCAACCAGTAAGAGTCACTTTTGAGAGCTACACTTACCAGTTTGCTACCTGCAGAGCATCCACAGCTATGCAGTCTTAAATGCCTCATTTTCACAAAGGGTTTGGTTATTGTTCTAAACAATAACAATATTGTTCAGTTAGGTTCTGAATTCATATAGAACAGCACTTAGTATTTACGTAAGCCAACTCCATTTGACATCTACCAGATTTAGATACTATTAACAGCAAAAAAATCCTACCTCTCCCAGCCTTACATCAGCATAGTTTGTGCTAAATGCTCCACATAACTGACCACTGGATCCTTTGTGCAATGCCATCACTAGTTTGACACAACAGCTGAAGGTGTGATTCAAAACATACGGAATTTCAAAGCGCAACACAGAAGTTTAACCTTCTGTTTTGAAAATAAAGGTATCAAACCCAGACAAAGCAAACTTTCTCAGAACCAGAAATATTCCAATGCTTATTTCACCTTTAGCACCCTGAGGGACAATATGTAACAGACAAAATCCACAGCCTTAGAAATAAAAACACAGAACTGTAGTACACAGGGTGTCACAAATATAACAATGTTCTTCATTATGACAGTGTGTCTATCTACTAGGAAATGAACTGGCAGCATGTCTGCCTGCTAGTAATGAACTCAGAGTAAAGCAACCTGTTCAGTAAAAAGCAATTAGATATTATCAGTGGCTAGCAGGCAGAAGTTTAAAAATTGAAGAGGAGAAGATTGTTACTTGCATTAACTACCCCTCAAAGGGGGAATCAGTCAGGCTGTGCAAGTGAGCAACAGCCACCTGGTTACCAGCAACCCTTCAGTGCAACCAGGTGGCTGTTGCCTGGTTATTCATCCATTTTGGCATGTCACAGTGGAAATGTGCAGCACACAGCATGTGCTGCAAAATTCAGATTGAAAATGCAGATGAGGTCTGATGTTGATTCAAGCCCTGAGCTCTTTATACAAAGGATACATATGCTTGGTACAACTAATCGGGATTCTCAAAGGGGTTTTATAACACACCCATTTTACCAGGGCAGATAAATATATCAGTATTAAAAAACTGTTTGGAAACATAATAATCCCATCACTAAAAAAAGAAAATACGTAAGCAGGTCTGTGGTGCAAAAGGCAAGTTTGATCTATGACATTCACTTTACATGAAGTTTAAAGAATTATACAGTGAGATACAACTCTTTCTCCTGCCTCCCCTACCACTGCTACAGAGCACAATAGCTTATACAATAATGGGGTGTGAAGATTTTGCAGACAGCACTCATCATGCAGGTGAGTGAGCACATAGCATAAAATGCAGTCCGAGAGAAAAACTACATTACTTTAGGTTAGTATTTCAACATTTTGCAAGGGTCATATGAACTACAATATCATGCCCGTCCTAGGGGTATAGAGGACCCGAACTGAACAGTGGCTTTTTGTTACTATCTTGAATAGCCTTTGGAAGCCAAATCACAGAAAACCACGGAATGAATTTAAATAAGAATAAGCATCTTTTTGTGACTATTTTATATTTACACAAATAAAGAGGATCTTTGTAGTGAACTACATTTTCTGGTTGATCCAAAGGAAGCCCACTATTGAGAAACAGCAACTGTATCTCTTTGGCAGGCATAAGATTTCAGTGACACCAGCCCTGGGAAGTGAGGAAGAGCTGGACAGTGATCCATGTGCAAGTACCTGAAAAAGGTTTACTAAACACAGAAAGTCTTATTTAAGGGATATCACTTAATTGTTTAGCAACCAGGGATTTACTCAAATAAGGGGAACAGTACTTGGCTGCTTGTTTCCAGCATTAGAAAAGATGCTCCGTAGTGATTTTCAGCTCATAAATCAGGGGGAAAAAAATGCTTCAGTTGTGAAACAGCATGCTGTGCTCCAAAATAAAAATAAAAAACGCTAACAAACAGACCGAGAGGAGGGCTGCAGCTTGAAATACTTGACTGCTAATATCCAGCATGCCATTCCAGGGAGTCCCAGGGTGGTTTTTAAGCCTCTGCCCATCCCCGTAAAGAAAGGCGGGTGGCAGAACTAATCAATATCTTGCAACCCAGCTGTGACCCGGCCAATAAAGAAGTCCGGGAAATAAATCCCGCCGCCAATCTCTATAAATTCAGCGCTCGGAGGACGGCAACATCTGGGCTCAACTCCAAGCGGGACGGAGCGGGCTCGGCTCGGGGCTGCCTCCCGCGCTGACCGCTCGGCGGACCGGTGCCAGGCGCACCACAACAAAGGAGGGCTCCGCGCTCCGCCCGCCTTTCCCCCCCTCACACGCACAACTCCGCGTTCAACTGCGACGTAAACACACCGAAAGCTGCTTACTACGCCAGCGGGTCTGTGTAACACTTCAGCTGCATCTCTGTCAGAGAGGGGCTATTGTCCGGGACGAGCCACTGGAGCTCAGCCGGTACGGGCGGTTTTAAGAGGTGGCGTCAAAAAGGAAGGGGGGGAAAAAAAAAAAAAGAATCAGAGCGAGTCTCCCCGATCACTTCGCAAGTCAAACCAACGGGCTCCAGAGCCCTGCACCGGGCAGAGTTGAATAAATAGGCAAGGAAGCGCGACTCCCACCAGCGACACTTTGTCTGCTTTCCCCCGAAGCCGCCACAAAACCCCCGAGGCGCGAACAATGCCCGCCGCCCCGCTCCCGCTCCTCCACGGGCCCCCGCCGCCGGAGACCCTCTCCCCGCCGGGTCTCCGCTCCCAGCGACGTCTTCGAAGCCTTTGCTTTGTTCCCCGCGAAACACCAGCCTTTCCACCCAGCGCCGGCGGGGAGAAGCCGAGCTCCCGCCTCGGAGGCGGGGGGCCGGGCCCCCCCCCCGGGGCCGGCGCCGCGGGAGCCGCCGCTCGGGCCACCGGCCGCCCCTTTTGTTGCGCCCCTGCGGAAGGGACCGCTGCCCGCCGCGGCGGG
>NW_010972842.1:2776263-2878289 GCF_000737465.1 Haliaeetus leucocephalus | reverse complement strand
GGGACGGGGCCGCGGGGCTCTGGGGGAAGGGAGCGGCGGATAGGTGTGGGACAGCCGGGAGCTGGCGGGGCCCTGGAGCGGGGGGGGGCGCCGCGCCGGTCGCCCCTCAGGGTCGGGGCCCCGGCGGTCGCCCGTCGGAGCGGGATTCCGGGGCGGGGGGGGCCCCCGGGCAGCCCCGTCCCCGCCTGCCGGGGGTGACGGGGGACGTAAGCGGTCCCGCTGGTCCTGCTGGGGGCCATGCCTTCTCTTCGCGAAGGCCCGCGTTTGGCAGAGGAAGCTGTGGGGACAGGGAGAGGTTTCAGCAGCGAGTGAGTGGCGCTGGAGAGGGAATCGGTGCCGGCCGTGTGCCGGAGCTGGTAGTCTGGGCGGGTTTTGGACTTCTCGCCAGCACACGCAGGCACAGGGGTAGAGAAGAGCAGGCGGCGTACAGCGAGGGGCACAGGTGGGCTGTCGGGGGGGATAAGTCGGGCGGGGTAAGCAGCGAGAGCAGCAAGGTTTCCATCCTTGTTGGGAGGCCTGTATGTCTATGCCCTTCCAGAAGCAGCTTAGCCAGAGCTCACCGTAGCTAAACTGCAAGATATCCTCAGGCTGAACTGATCCTTGTCAGAGAAACCCGGGCGTTGTGAGGCAGGAGCAAGAGCTTGGGTTACATCTGCTGGTCCTGTGGGAAGGCACAGGCAGAAAATTGGGGACAACTCCGGCCATACAATGCTGCTCTGCGGGCCTCACCAGGTACAGGTTGTCTCTAGGGCGAGTATTTCTGGTGTTAAAAAAGTGTTCTCCGATCAAATCATTACTCTGAACTGGTAACTAGAAGTTTTATGGGATGATGCAGTTTGAGCTGAACAAAAAAACAGAGTTTAATGTTTTCACATTTAAAAGAGGAAAGCGGCATAATTTTTTTTTTTTAACTTCAGTTTGGCTTTTAGCCTCTACTGTCAAGTTATGTTAAATTATTAAGTCACTGACAGTGCGAAGGACACAGCGGAAGGAAGTCATGTGCAAGCAGGCAGTTTCAAACCTAAGAGTTAGAGCGCACTTATTCCATGTTTATCCTTCTAGTTGTCAAACTTTGGTAGTGAGTGATCTTCTAAGTGGCCTTTGTGTTGTTTCTCTAGTATGTACCCCGCTTCTGTTCGTAAAAGTAATATCACTTTATTTATGCTAGTAGTTAAAGCAGGACTCTATTTATGCGTTGCAGTTTGGTGGTGTGAGTGGCTCCTACATGAAAACCCAGACCCTCCTAGAGCATTTCCACCCTGGTGTAACTGCACCCAGAGGCAAAGCTGTGCCATTTTAACTGTTGAAAAGGACATGCGCTTTGTGTGAAACCGTGTATAGGTCTGTGGCGTACTAGAGGTGATGAGGTTACCCCGAGGTTTTTCCAGGTAACTCTTGTAAAGACACTGGCACCAGTACGAAAAAAAGTTTGTTCCATTGGAATTCAGAGTCCTGTGCTGTTTTCCTATTAGTGAGCTCAAACACTCATTGAAAGGATTAGTGAACTTTCGGTGTCTTTGCTCCGAAAATCGCTTTGCATCTTCTGGCAGATCCTTTGGAGTCTCTAGGTGACGAAATGTGTAAAAGTCACTATTGAAAATCAAAATAATAGGTGCCAGGCTAAATTAACTTCCACCTCAGCCTATAGACTTCCACGTACATCCAAGCTATCCCTTTTCCCATGAGAGAGGGCTGCCAACGTGCTGGCTGGGAGTTATGAAATTCTGCCACAGTCTTTTAACTGCTGTCCGTCATGTTAACCATGACTGACTTCAGCATGTTTGTATTAAGATCAGAGCCCATCTTTCTTCTTCCCCTGAACAAAGACAAGACTACCCAATAGCTGAAATAGCCTTTTCAAAATTATTCCTTTAGAACCCATTCACTTAGGGTAAACAGATCTTACACGATAAATCACATTGTCTGTGGGCAAAGAAATACCTTGCCCTAATATTTGTCATTTCCTTGTCTCTGAGCAAAATCCTTATTCTTTCAGAGGTTTCATTTCTACAATGCTATTCGCTCTAGCAACATCTTGTACTTGTACTTGCATGTGCATCTGAGAAGGCGTGTCACTTCTTTGGACACAGTGTATAGGAAAATTAAATACCATATTTTTTCCCATCTTGCTGTTTCCTATTTACAGGAAAGCCTGTGCTTTTATAGTCTAATCCAGGACTGTGTTGCTTTCTAGTTAGTTCCCTCCAGCAGCCTTCACCAAGTGGCTTTTAATAAACATACCACTGTCCACAGTACAGTTTGTTCAGTCTACATTAATTATGCTACATAGCGGCATTTCTTTACAGCATCTGTCAATGGATTTTAAAATGAGGTTTCTTCTGTAAGTGTGTCTTTCATAGTTTCATCGGCAGTCTGACAGTTACGGTTTCCTCCTTGGGGTCTTTATATGCTCAAATGCTTTTTAATACCATGTTGCTGGAGTGTATCATGCCAGAGCACAGCATGTTATTCCTTCCACGTCTCTCTCTTGTGTCCCATTTGTAAGGGGATTCGGTTTACTGTGGAAAACTGAAGTTTGACTGGTCTTGCATGAGTCTACCTTTCTTCATTGCTACCTAGAGGATACTTTAGTGAAAGTTGTTTTGTTCCTGATACTATAAGCATCGCTTGTTTAGCCCAACTCTTAAGTTCTCTCTGTTAAGGATGCTATGAGAGCCGCTCAACCCAGTGGACTCTGGGATCCAGGGATTCCTCTTTCCTGGTTGCTGAAATCCAGTCCCATGCACTGTCAGACCTGAGAGGTTTCTCTGTCCAGGTTGATGGATACATCCCTCTTTAGATTCACAAGCACCTCCATGTTTGCAGGCTGCTTGCATATCAACATGGGCTCTGAGTCTGTTTAACACCCATTCCTGGACCTTGGGCCCTTTACCCAGCCACTTGCTCAGACACCCAGTCTTTCCAGGTGAGGGTCTCCTCCTGCTCACCAACTGATCCAGCTTGATGTTCGCCACCTGATGCATAACCGAATCTGGCATTTCTGATGCTCTTACCTGAGCTATCTCAACCTCACACGGTATCACTGATACAGTTACCTCGGCCTTGTGTGCCTTGCAAGATTTCACTCCCCAGAAGGTCCCGACACCGTCCCCCCCAAGCCTTTGCAAAGCCCAGCCACCTCTTAATTAACCCCTCTCTTAATTACCTGAAATCCAGCCCTTCCTCATCACGCCTCAGCAACTTTTTCCAGCTTCTCACTCTGTTATTTATGTTCAGCCATTTCTCATGTCGTGCCCAGGAGTTTCTCATGTTACCTAAACCTCAGGCCAGGGCCTGTGTATGTTATCACCCTTTCTGCCCTGCGTTTGGTTTCAGCTGCCAGAAGTTGGGCTTGCTGTCTCATCGCCGTGCCTTCGGGGTATCCCCTCTGCTGCTCTGGCCTCTGCCAGCCTGAGGTTTTGGTGGATGTTTTAGCTTCCAGTTAATTTTCTTCATAAAATTCTTCGTGATTTTCCCCGTCTGCTTGTGTATCAGCAAAAAAAAGGCTTGATCTGGCTTGTCTCTTCACTTCTGCACCAACCACTTCTGTCCTTCATGGCTCTCCAGCCTTTCACGCTGTCCTCTCACCTGCTTTGAACCTGCTTTTCACTTCTCACTTGTTAGCTGTCATCTGCCTCTAGAAGGCCCCTCTGACGCTCTAATGACAGTTCCTTAGCCAGTTACTCTCCAACATTAATTTGGTCCCTCCTGCCCCTGCTTTCTCCCATACCCAGCTTGGGTACTCCTTTTGTCCTGCCCCTTTTCCTTCCAAACCGCCAGCCACTGCTGCCCAAAGCCCTTCCAGCTGTCGTCCACAAGCTGCTTCTGGATCCTGTTTTCAGCCCTGCTCTCCATACTTCTTTTTTTTATTTTAAATGTTTTATGCTTTTCCACCTCTAATTCCTGTGTATCATCCCTTTTCACCATACCACTCCTGGCTCTCCACGTGTGTGATCTCTCATCGTAGTCCCTGCACCTTCTTCCTTAGGATTAAACTTCATTAGGCCTGATGGAGTCACAACAGCATAAAAGGTTGGGAGGCAAAGCATCAAAGCATGATGGCCATATGAGGTACCTGGCTCTCAGCAGCGTGCTGATCTCTGCTCTTAGGCATGAGCTAATTAGGAGTCAGAAAGATGAAGTTTCTCTGTAGCTCTCCTGCCTACTGAGCTGGGTAGCTAAAAGTCCACCCAAAAACTTTCAGGAGTGGGGGAAGCGAGGCACTTCTTGGGTCCCATGTGCTAAAACACAGATGGGATTTGGCCTGCGTGTTGCTGCTTCACTTTTGTTTTGGAAGCTGGCAAGTGAGGAGGGGAGTGAACAAGTGTTTCCATTTTTTCCCACTCTTAAGTTACATCCCCAAGTTACCGGTAACTCCTGATGATAGCATTGTAGTGACAGCTTCCTTCACATTTGCTACTTCAAGCTATGTTGGAGGGTACAGTGCTGCAGGGCACCTTAGACAAAGCTCTTGCATGCATCAAGGTAGCCCTGCTGAAGGAGCAATTAAAGGGATTTCCTGGCAGTGGCCCCTGGCCACTTATGGCTCTTCCAGGAAGGGAAACTTCTCTTATTCCCTTTCCCTGGGAGAGCCGGGCAGGGAGGGACGTGGCAACAGCAGCAATGTATGTGGCTGTGCCCTGCCCTGAAGCCAGTTCTCAAGGTGTGGAGGGTTAAGGAGGGTGGTACTTTTGAGTCCCATTTGGGGTGGCAAAGACTGATGGGGATTGAAGTGCACTAGTGAAAACACTGTAGACACTGAGTAGACACCCTCACTGTCCGATTCAGAAGCACACGCACATTCATGGATCCCTTGAACGTTACCATGGCCTCTAAACCCACGTGATACCTGTGCCTGGGCCCTCTTACCCAGAATGCAGGTTTCCTCCTGTTTGCCAGCAAATCCGACTTGGTGTTGGCTATCAAAATGGATACACACGCTCACACTTGTCTTACATGTACCCCACAGTCATGGATCCCTCAAATATTAGCAGTGTCCCAAGTCCGTTGTCTGGACTGCCTTGCCAGGCATTGACTCTGCCCGTGGCTGGACCAGCACTGACTCAGACCTTGAGTCTTTCCAAATACAGGTCTCCTTCTACTCACTGGCTACTCCAGTTTGAACCTTGGTAGCACATTACACAAACACGTGCATACAGGGTTAAGTTCACTCGGAAAGCATAGACACACCATGGTCCCTCTAGTTGCTGGTTCCTGGACCTGCAGACCTTGAGACCTGCAGCGTCTTCTGCAGTTACTGGCACTGAGACCTTGCAGCATTATCACACATAGGACAGAGGGTGAATTACACAAAAAAATGGTTAAGAAAAGGATTTAGTAAGAAGAAAGGAAAGACTGTGGTGATCAGGTGCAGGGTTTGATCAGACAAGAAGTCCGTTTAAATGCAGCTGGCCCTTTTTATTCCCCCACACTCCCTGCCTCCATTTTCTGGTGTTTGTCCCCTCCCCATCCTTCCCTTGCTCTACCTTTGGCCCCTCCTCTAAATTTTCCATAAGATGTACATAATCCCACAAGCCCCTTCTGATATCCCATAGCAAGTTTCATGCAGTTCCACAAACACCCTCAAATATACCATAATACATATGATAATCACGTTTTCCCTTTCTTATCAGTGACAAAGTTCAGGCTGAACCTTTTCAAGGCTGTGTCTGAGTAGTTCCTTTAATGGCATTAGTTCCTGTAGTGAACAAAGACAACTTACTGTCTCTCTTATCACCTGCTTATCAATGTTTTTTTGTGTGTAATCTACCACTTCCCTTGTTATTTCTTCTTTCTTTTATACTGAATAGTCCTTAACCAAATAAAGTAATGAACCAGGTGCCCTCCCATCCCACACATCCTTATGCTACCCCTCCTATTCAGATCAGCCCCCAGTGAGTGGGTTACCTTCTTCCTCTTCAAGTATCCACAGCACGCAGGGTTGTGAATAGGAGCTGCTGGCTGCTCCCTGCCGTGGGTGAAAACCCCAGCAAGGTGACAGAGCAGCCATTGCCCCGAGCATACAGCTGCCACTTCTTGTCTGTTCGTTCATCAGAGTTCCTCAGACCTTAGCCTGATGGGCTCACCCAGCCCACCCGTATCTGCCCGTTGCTCTTTGATGGTTGTAGAGGTTGGTACCCTTACTGTATGATCGGCACCCTTACTTAAAACCCTAGCCAGTTCCAAATGTTCACACATGTGGTTGCATCCTCAGTCGTTTCCCCCACAGGGCGCTTCCAAGCGTCTAGAGTACCACCAATGATCCGTTTCCTGGCTTAAATCTGTATGTTCAGTGGAGGATTTCAAGACCTGGGGCTTCCACCGTACCATAGATTTTGGAGAGGGGGAGAAGGGATTCCTTCTACCAGTACGCATTATAAGCTCTGTAAAGATTTTGGTTTGACACTGGTTAATCATTGTGAACTGAACAACTAGCAATTACACGTGGAGGACAGGTTCACTAATTAATTCTGTAAGTGCAACACAGTTTCTTTTAATATGATTACAAGAATGAATCTCCTAAAACAGTGTTATTTTAAAATGTTTTAAGAGCTTTTGTTGTGATTTTTAATTAAAAATGCAATCTCATAGTCATTTCAAACACTTACGTGATAAGCAAATGGATCTTGTGGAGGACTGGAAATTATGAATTTATAATTGGTAAAATCACTTTACGTGCGTCTGTGTTGGAAAAGTAAAAAGGCAAAATCCTTTCATGTAACTGTTACAGTAAGATTTTAGAGTTTTTAGCCTTCACAGCACATTTCTTAAAAAACTGATGATAGGAGAATAAACAAGTGAAACAAAGTATTTCATTAAATGGATAGTAATGGATTAATAATATCAGAAATGGATTTTATTGCTTGGTAATGCAGATCTGAACTGCCTGTGATCCTTCTGTAATTTTACAAATAATTGTGTTACAAATGTGCACTGTATTTTATCTGAAGACAAAGGGACGTCCCCACACCTCGGCCTGAACACATAACTCCTGTTAGCACAAGGCATAGGATATGTTATATTCTCCAAACATACCCAATAAAGGCTTGCTATTTGTTTTTCTCTGAACTCAGAAAACTTACATAGCTTAAAAGCGACGATGGATGCCATTTATCTTTGTTACATATTATTTCTTTAACTGCCTACTAGTGGACATACAGCTGTATTTAATTCCAGTAATCTAAGCTAATTCTTGCCTGCTCAGTAGCAGGTAAAGGCTTTGATACATGAACAAACTACCAAGTATCAGCTGCTCTGTATACTAACTGGAGCTCATTGAGAAGTAAGATGCTTCAGATTACCTGGTGAGCATGTAGACAGCTTAAACATGATAACTTGTTTACATGTTAAAGCCTTTAAGTTGTTTGAGATCTCTGCTCAGGCCTTCTGTTACTGCGGTGGAGCAACAGTGAGTGGTGGTTCATCAGTCCACAGATTGAAGACCTTTAAACTCTCTCAGTATTAGCAAATACCTGATTCTTACCTGAAAAGGCTTTCTCACTACCTGAACAAATAATAGATGTGGACATGCTTTATTTACATGTAGAGGTGTGGACTACAGGGGGTATTACAAGTTTTTTGAATGTTCTAAGTGTAACACAGATGCCAGGATAGGTTGTTACACCTATTGAAACACCTTGTTCGCTGTTTTGTTTTTACTGGGGAGTACTGGTTTTCTGGAAGTGCACCAAAGTTGTAAATCCTTGTTGCCAATGATGCCTGCCACAAGGTGTGCCTGTCATATAACAGGTGATAGAGTTCTCCCTCTGACACTTCAGCCAGCTTTCTTGATGAAGGGATGCAGGGTTTAAACTAGGATGTGGTTATGATAAGAGTGAATAGTAGGAAAGAAAGAAAATGACTTAAGTATTATGAAATTACAAGCATGAAGTATTTTAACTGCAGTATAGGTGAAATTCTTGTCTGTCCAAACAGCCTTCATAACCTTTCCTAGCCCTGTGTGCTTCCTTCCACCGTGTCTTGTCTTGCAGCCCCTGCTAGAACTCTGCATCTTGGTGTGAACATCTGCATCCTAAAACTACAATTACTCCCAGACTCTCTCTGGGGCTTCTGCTTCACATTCTCATCCATGAACTCCCAGCAGGCTGAAGCCGAGAGAAAAGCCTGAAAACATTTAAATGTCTTTCTGTGGACCTTTCAAAATAGCTTTAAATATTGCATAAATAAAAGCCCTACACAATGTGGGAAAGACCATGGCACTGAAGAACTAGGTGGTAAAAAATGGGGTAAGTTTTGTGCAACTTTGAAGCAGATCTGTGCTTGTGAAGAGCTGGGCGCATCATCCTGACTGGTGTCTCACTGAAGTCAGGGGAATGCATGTGTGAAAGTGTGGGTTCTTTGCAGAGTTACTGTCTTGAGTCATCAGTAACTAATTACAGTCACTTGAGCAGAAAAAAAACTAGTGTCCAATGACCTGATAATCTTGAATTAAATAATGTATTGGTCAGTACCATTAAAACCACATAACCAGACTGAAACTGTGCTGCAATATAATGCACAAATTTTTGAAAGATGCTAAACAGTAGGGTTAAGTAATATGGGGGTGTGCAAGCAGTTTTCCTCAGTAAGAATATGTCGGATACTAACAAGAGTACAAATGTAATGCATTTGGCTATTTATGCAATACAGTTTCATGGTAGGGAGCTCCTCTGCCCTACTTGGTAGGGCAGTGGATTTATGCCCTATAGTATAAGCAATAACACTTTTTTGCTGTACACATGTGGAGTGCTCAAGCTACTTTGTACAGAAATAGTACCTGTATTTGATACTTTGATTATGGTATGGAGCCAGGAGTGCTCAGCTGGCATCTTTACTGATTTTTCAAAACAGGGTACATGTTATGGCACTGAAATTGTAATTATGAAGTAAATGATAAGGGCATTGTGTTTTGCTTGAGTTTATTCTTTGATTATAAAGGATTTTAGATCATCAGTGTACAGCAGTAACTGTCAACTTTTAATGTTTTGGCACTATAGGGAACAGTATAGTTGCAAGTCTGCTGTCTGATCATTGATATCAAGGTCTGGTTTCCCAGCAGGTAATTCCATGTTCACTGCTTGTTTGCCGCTCTATCCTCATATTTTGCTGTAGCAGACCTGTAAATGAGAAATTGTAGTAGATGTTTTGTCAGTGGCTTCAGTGGTCCAAAACTCTCAGACAGATACCTGTCTGTTCTTAGTAATATATTTCAACTGGGTTTCTTGAACTTTCCTTTTGATTTTTTTGCCTCGTGTTCACTGGACCATCTCTTCCGAATGGTCTTTTTTCCACTTTCATGTATTTTTCTCTGATATTTATGACTGACAGACAGTGACCAGTGTGAAATGGCCCAGCTGCTTCTGTTTGATTCTTGCTCATTGAGATGTCATCCTCCCATTTGTCATTGGTGGCTCCGTCCCCGAGGAGTACCTACTTCTGCTTCTTGCCCTGTGTGGTAGTAGCGGGTTAAAAGCCTTCTCTTTATCCCTCTGGTATAGAAGCTTTATAACTGGATATGCCATCTGCTTCAACCTCACAAACTGGTATGGTATGGTGTGGCTCCATCCACGTGAACAAATAATAAGGCACAGTAGATAAAGACAATTAGTGCTGCAGTCTCTGCAACTATATTACATGGTTTGGTGTTTTTGCTTTGGATTACATGTAGTCAGTCTTCCCACACCAAACTTCCTCAATGTGCAGGTAGGTGTTTCAAAGCTCTCTGAAGCAGTGCCCCTTGGTTTAGACCCAGATGTCTCTGGTAGCGGTTGGGGTGGGTTTTGTACGTATCCAGGCTCCAGATGAATCCGGTTCACGGGCACCAAAACTGCTCTCTGAACCCAGCCGATGTGCAAAAGCAGCCGGAGGATGACCAGGGACGGCAGGACTCCTGCGTGGGTCAGATGCAAGAAGAGGGGCAGGGCTGGTGGGTCGCGCAGGGAAGCACGGCGCAGCATCCCGCCACGCAGGACCACTGCCAAAGCTCGTAGCGTGTGCCCCAGGTGGGCCCTGGCAGTCCCACGGCGGGAGCGCGCAGGACTCACAATATGAAAACAGGAATGGTTATGAAATGAATGCATGCAGTAATAAGTGATAGTGCTGTCATTGGAGCATTTTCCTAGCATTTGTCTTGACCAGCGTGCCAGCACTGAATTTTATTATGACTCAGTAATGCATGAATAAATGAGATAGAGCTTTTTCTCTGAAGGCTGGTATGTAACAGAAAACATCCTGCTTGAGGTTTTAATTTCATTTTGTCTTATATGGGATGAAAACATGCAGCCTGTGTTATTACTGTACTAATTTAATGTTCAGGAGTCTGCATGTATTTATACAGTTCGCAAAATGTTGCCTGAAAAACATAAACAACTTGTATCACTAATTCTAACATTCTAATTCTGTTTCTTGAGGAAATTAGCTTCAATTATTTTACCATCCATGTCCATAAGCTACATTAGCAGTATCAGTTAGTAAGTGTATATCATACTTAAGAAGTCGAGATCTGTGTCATATGTTTAATGAATGTGTGAAGGACAAGAGAAATAAGTCTAGTATCACAAAAATACTTACTTCAAACTGGTACAAAGTCAGAACATGCTCACAGAAATTCGACATAGCCTGCTGTGAGATGTCCCTTTGATCTGTAAGACATGAGTATTTGAGCTCTGACTTGAAAATGCTTTCCTCTGACATTAATTTTCAAAAATTTATTTGTAAAGAATATAAATAGCAGATTATTTGAAATACAGTCAAAGCTTTGTCTTCCTGAGCTAAGATATCAATTAGGCTGAAATATGTTGATCCACATCACTGAACACTATAATGAACTTTCCTTTTCAGCCATTGTTTTTTCCAGTTTGAATACCAATTTATGGAGGCTTGATTCTAAAAGTAGAAACAACTTATTTTGCTACTCTCCATTTGGAAAAGCTCCAGTTCACTGAGAAAGCAGCAACAGACCACAGAGCTTCTAACACCACAGGGCCCCTTCCCTGAACTGATTTTTCATTAAGTACAAAATTCAGTTAAACAATTCAGCCTTGAAGGCTTTCTGAGTATTGGGAAGCTCAGTCAGAATACCTGAGAGAGATTTCAACCTGTTCTGTAGGTATGAAACCCACAGACATCAGGATCCCAGAAATGGGACTTCTCAGGATGCACTTTGAGGTTAGTTCTAATTTATATGAGTCTGAAAAAAAATAAAGTGACATTGAAAATTAATATTTCACACTACTTTTAGTTGTTTTTCTCAAATGGTTGCCTTTTCAAGGAATGCCTACCAGTGGAAAAGAGTTATAAACCCTGTGATGCAAACATTTTAGTCAGGAGCGTGGTAAAAATTCCTGTAATAATGATATGGGGTTGTCTCACAGGAATGGCTAGAGCAGGCTTTAGGGTTTTTAAAGGAAAATCACACAGCCTTTCCTTTAGCTACAGAATGTAAAGCAATCATTTAAAAAGACCGCTAGGCAATCCTTTTAACATCAAGAGGATAAACGTGCTTGGGAATTTAATCATGTTAGAGGAAAAGGACAGGTGACAAGAGAAAAGTTAAGGAAAATCCTTGTAATAAAGAATTATTGATCTCTACTAAATAATCATAACAAGAAGTAGAGAGTAAACTAATTAACACATTTTACATAGCAATGCTGGCATAAAAGATACTAGGCTTACTACAGCAGTTGTTAAAGGCACCGCAAAGGTAAATTGTAGCAATGAAGAAGTATTACTATCCTTATTAAACACACCATTAAGACCCCTTCTTTGTGGAAGAGCTAAGGTCACAATCACAGTAAATGGAAACTAAGACATGCCTATTTGCAGCTTGCTAATGTTTGCAGAGGAGTCAGCAGAACAGTGGCAGTGGTAACATAACACAAGTACTAAATTCACATACACATCCTTGCTTGTGACACCTTCCAGTGCCTGCTTTTAAAAGTGTTAAAATTACAGTCTTGATCAGCTTGGCTTATGAATGCCTTTGCTATGCCTTTGTATTAAATAACAGGTTAAGCAGAAAAAAGCTACTAATTTTTATTAATTAGATTTGGGTAGTAAGTACAGAAGAAGAGCCTAAATCATCACTTTTGTCCTTCCATTTCAAATTCTTGTGTTGGATATTTTCTTCCTCTTCTTTGTAACTAAACATTCTGAGTTTCAGGCTACATAATTACCTTGTTAATCTTTCCAGATAATAGGGTAGGGTTTAATCACTGCTTCTTAATCCCTGATTTTAGTACATAATGTGGATCTCAGCTCTCCATCTCTGCCATGTCTGGTGATCACACTAAACAAGAAAAGGTCAGTATTGTTTACTTCAAAAATATCAAAATATCTTTTTTGTTGAAGTGTCCTGTTATTCTGGAGATCAGTATAATAATTATACAAGCCTAAGTGATTCATAAATATCAATTTGTAAAATTTAACATTTAAGTACTGAGAAAATGTCAGGGAAGACCACTGAGTATTGAGTACCACTTCAGAGTCATCTTGATTTGCTTTATTGCTTTTCTATTAAAAAAAAAAAGTGCAGACAGATGTAGTTCTTTATAGATGTTCTTTAAGACTGCCTCCATGTATTTATGATCTACATTTTTCATCTTGCAAATACGTTGAGGTGAATAGCAACTCAAATAGCCCACTGAACTGAATAAGATTGTTCATGTAAGTAAAAAGTTTGCACAAACAAATATTTGTACAACTAACCACAGAGATTGTAAGGAAAACTGCGTCCAAAGCCAAAATTCAGGAGAGGAACAGCTTTGGGGAGATCGTATGACAAAGGTAAAGATAAACAAGTGTTCTTGGAAAGAGAGAGCTGGGGCATGGAGGGAGACTGATGGCTGATGGTGTAACTCACATGCGTGCCACCTCTGTACTGCAGGGGTTTTGTGTAGAGGGCAGGGAACGGAGGGAGGGGTAGAAGGAAATGAGAATTAAGGTTTATGGAAAATTGCATAAAGTAATTAAACTGAACTTGGTTTCCTGGTTCCTGTCACGCCCATGAGGAGATTTGAGTGCTGAAGGTGTTCAGAGGAGGAAGACTCTGGTAAGGGCATCCTAGAGGAGCAGGCAGAGTGGGGTTAGAAAGGAAGCTATAGTCACACGTGTGGAAGACCAGACCGGTGCGCTGAAACTAGAGAACGTGTTTTGGCCATGGGAGTAACGAAAAACTGCGTATCGGTCGCACTGCAGCTCATACGGAATAGGCACGATCTGTCCTGCGGGCCCAGAGCAGCACCTGTGGCTGCGGGAAGCAACACAAGTAAATCCTAAGGCACTCCAAAGGAATCGGTAAGAATTTATTGACTGGCGAAAGTGGATGAGAGTGGGTGTGTTAGGACTTGAGAGATGTTTTGAAGATGTTGCTAAAATCAAGGAAATACCTGCTATAAGTAGGGTCCAAACTACCGCCTTCACTGTTTAATGAAACAGCAAAGCAGAAGTTCTGCTATTAATCATCACATGGGTTGTCACTTGTGGAAATTACTGTTGCTGTGCATTTTTAATTCCAACTTTTGGACAGGAAAGGTGGGGAAAAAATGGATAAACATATATTCATTTAGTAATTAGTGTAAAACATGTTTCCCTAGTTTGGCTAAGACTAGGAATTGGCTTTGTATTTTGAATATGATGCAGATGTTCCTGCAATACTACCATTTCACCCTTTAGGTGTTCTGTAAACAGAAATGGTTCTAATTTTGCTTTTCAACAGTTGTAAGAAATCAGAGTAGCTGTAAGAGTGTAATAATATTATTCAAAATTTGATTCTGAAGTAGATAAATATTGCTTTGTCTTTGTGACCAAGGTATCAAACCCTGCGTTTAGTTACACCAATATAAGTCCATGCCATTTACCCAGGAATGAGGTATTATGTGGCTCTGAGCTTGCACAGAACTTGTCTGTAGTGTGTTAAATATTTATAAATTGCATATTAACATCAGCACTTAAATACTGGTATGCATACTTATTAGGGTCACTTTCATTTGTGTGTGTGTGCATGTGTGTCCCTCTCAATGTGAGAACAGTGGGTTTGCTCTGGTCTTTATTTTTATTGATGTAGGGGTTTGTCTGGGCTCAAGCAGAAAGATGACAAGCAGTGGCATATATCTGCTGGTGAACTGGGCAATAGTGTAGTCTGTTGTTTGAACATGATCTTATTGGCAAGCACATTGCTTTTGTTTTATTAAAATTCCAACACTTCACATTTTTATTAATCACTTTCCCACTCCTTCTATTCACTTGTATTCTGATGCCTGTGCTCCGGTACCCATAGCAACACTTGTTAATGCTAATGAAACTGCAACATCCTAAGCTCCCCGACAGAGCAGCCCTGTTAAATATGGCTATTAAGCACAGTTGTATTTCTGTTAGTTCCAGCTCCCAGCAGACACCTGCTCTATAGAAATTCTGTCCTAAGATACTAGGATTTGGTAACTCACAGCTTTTCTTAAAGCTGTCATTTGACTGGAGTAAAATTCTCATATTCCCAGACAGTGGATGCTACAGAATATGTATGGTTTCTGTAAAACTGACAAGGTTTAGCTGCAGGATTAAGTACTCTTTTGAAGTGCTCATTTGCATTCAATGAAAAACCGGGCAGGGCTGGGACTGACTGATCTTGGCGGAAGCTACAGGGTGTGTTGTCTCCTAGAGCACATGGACATTTTAACTAAGTGTCATTCATAGTGTGTTAACAAGCAGAAGTAATAGCTAAATAATTCCTCATGAACTCAGACTCAATTCAACTTAATAGAAGTACTTGAGCGCTTTAATATATAGAGGTAGGAAATGGTTATGTACTTCGATTCTCCTTTCACTAAGGAACATATTTGCATGTAGTATTGATGAGGATGACGACAGGGTGTTTTATTTCCATTATTCTGAGTTTTGGTTTTGAATACTGTTTATTTGGCAAGTCATTAGTCATCCATCTTTTATACTTTAGAAAACAAAGGAAAAATCCTGTAATCAGTCTAAAATCTCTTCCAAGAATATGACCACAAATTAGGCAGTGCTGCTGTGCCAACAAAGAAATGCTGCAGTGCCAGGGCTGCAAAACAGGGAAGCGGTCATGTGTGTATTTCAAGTGTCAAGCTGGTGCTTCTCTATACTCTTCTTCATTATAGCTCAAAAAAACTTGAACAGTAGACAAAGCTTTAAAACGACTCATTTCTCGACAAGTTTTAAATGCAGCACTGTTTTGTGCAGAATTACCTATAGGAGTCTGGCTTGGTTCCCTAATGTACCATATCTGGGGCTTTGGTCATTTTGATAACTAAATGGTTTTGCCATGCAATCAGTGTGAGCTTGGGGGAGGGTGCTCAGCCTTTCTGTTTTCTAGTCAGCATCTGTTACACTGTTAGCGTGGAGTGTCAGGTTTGCTAGGTGTCTTTTGTTTTCCTGTCATTCTTTCTCCCCTTTGTTCTTTACATGTCTAAAAACCTCAGCCTTTTACTCATTGTTTGGCCTCCTTTATTTGCCTGTACATCTCTGTTGTGTTCATTTTTGTTTTAGGATCATTTCAAGTTCTTGTGCTAATCTCATAATATTAACCAGCTGTATTAATGAGATAATAAACCAGACTTGTTGGTAATAAATTGATTCATTCAACTACTGGATTTAATTAGAAAGACACTTAACATTCCAGCAGATGTTCTTATTTTGTTTCATTATCCTTGTGTTACCAACAGCGGGCTTATAAATATATACTCTGCATGTCTATATTTACATAATGCACTCTTCAACCTAAAGCCTTGTTGTTGTGCCATAAACTGCAAGAAATGATATGAAACCTGTAAATATGTGTCTTAAACCAATTTGTAATGGACTCCTCTTTCCATCATTTCATTTCTCAGACTACGTACAGTCTTGAATTTTCAGAGTATTCTTCGTCTGATAGTAAAATGCTTAATCTTTTTAAAATGAGTTAGATTTCTTCTTCCCTAGTTACAAACCCTTGTCTTTGGACTTACATTATGTCCTTTCCTTCTGGTCTTGTGACTCTCATTCCTTTTTACCTGGTGGCAAAGCTTCAAACAGAAGGATATGAGCGCCCCTCTCCTCAGCATTCCCTGCAGATGAATTTAGGGAGTTCTTCCCTCAGCTTGCTGGTTGCCCGCTGCAGAGGTCTGCCTCTCCCGGAGCTCCGGGCTCGACTCGCGGCTGCGGGTTGCACCCCAGGGTCAAGCCGTGCGAGTTAGGGGTTGTAACAGCGAAGTTATCGCGTTGATCTGAACCCCAGTACCTCCGCTTTCCAGTTAGAGAATGTAATCTACGCAGCAGTGTTCAACTTGTCCCCAGTCTAGTCAGAGCACGTAGTTCGGATGCGCAACCAAGAAGAATTGAGCACAGCAGCTCTTACCGCATTTAGTGCGTTACATATGCCTACGCTGACAACAGTAGCTTTTGCGAACTGAAGCCAGTGCTGGATGTCCTTGTTAGGAAGCACAGTGATAAAATCTTAGTGTTTTCTTTTCCTTTGTCTGTAATGCTTTTGAAGGAACCTTGCACACTTTATAAGGCATGCTTATGGTAAAATTACATGAAGCAGCTGAGGCTGTTAAGCTGAGAAGAGAGGAGGAAGCTGAGATGAGAAGAGGAAGGTCCTGTTTCATCTTGCTGCTTCTTGTCGTGCACTCCTTAGCTTGCTCTCGCACTTGGCGGACTGTTCTGTGAGCATTTTCAACATCATTGAGCAAAAAAGAAAGAAGTGAGTAGTTCTGTCTGGTTAAAGACTTGAATCAACTCATCAAAGGGCTTGGCAAGCCTAGGAGCCAGCGCAAGCAGAAGAGCAATAGTAGAGGGTTAGGAGTGGTAGGATAAGGTGAAGAAAGACAGGATAACAAGGCATCCCTTCACCTCTTGGCGGCAGCAAGCTGTTATGCTGGCTAAACGCCCTCTGAGAACTTTGCCTTTCACAACTCGCCTTCAAACGCCGAATCTTTCCTTCCTTTTCTTTCCAATACATCTATTGTATTGGCCATAAAATTACACGGCATAGTGCTTTGTGATAATTGCATGTGTGATTGTGCAGGTAGAGTACATTGCCTGTACTGCTATAGTCTGTATTATAACTGTGTGGGTGTAACATTTACTTAATGTGCAAACTAACATTAGTTTAGAGTTGAGAACAATTGTATTTGAAACTAAAAATGTTCCAGTAAGGAAAATTAATCTGTTTTGAGCCTGTTGCTTCATTAGCTGTGAAGATTAACTAGTCTGTATTATAACAACACTTAAAATAAAATAAACCCATATAATTTCTATAACAGGTAGATTTTTATTTTTTTTTCCTTTATCACTGTTGTAATGGTGTGTAGAGTTCCTGTGCAGGGATCAGGATTCCATTACGCTAGGTATCCTATGGGTGCTTATAACAATAAATAGTGCTTATTCTAGTTTTGAAAGTAATTTGTGTAATCCACATCATTTTCTATACCATTTCATTGTCAAATGTTTTCAAAGTACGCATTTTACTGAATGAACTAGGTATAATTGTTAGTCTTTCTTTTCAAATAATATATTCTTTCTCTAGTCTCTTCTTTCTACTAATGTACATTTTTTAGCTCTGAATTAGCTGTAAAAGACCACAATTTTATCTGTCCTGTTAAAGGTTGAACAACACGGTGTCAACTGTCAATTCTGTGAATGAGAGGGATTTTCTTAGTTCCTGAGTTTGGTGGGCTTTCTGTGAAGCCTTTGGTGTATCTGTTTGCATAACAGTCATGCTGTTTTTCCATTAGGCAGAGGAGGAAAACTCAGTGGTGACAGTATGATTTGGCAGAAACTTAATGGATGGGTTTTATAGGGCTCTGTTCTCACAGGGAGCTAGGTCCTGTGCTGTTCACCACAGACACAAATAGGAAGGGGGTTAGGTGATAAATTTTGCTGTTAACACACATGTTTTTTCGCAAGTGGTAAGCAGGAGAGCTAACTGAAGCATTGCAGAAGAATCTCATGGTATTTGAGTGAACTGGACAAAAATGTGCTATTCCATGTTAACAAATGCAGGGTAACACACATGGGAGTGAACACGAAGAATATGTCCGCTGTCTTGTACATTAACACCTGATTCACAGCTTCTCTGAGACTTGGAAATCACTGAAGATGATTCAGTGGTTAATTCAATGATCCTAAAAGCAAGCAAAATGCTAGGAATAAAAAAGAAATAGAGAAGAGATTGAGGAAAAACTGTGCTGATTTAGAAATCCATTTTCTTCCACTCTTGGGCATTTTTAGGCCACCCCTCACCCCAGCACATGAAGAAGGGCAGAGTAAAACTAGCCAAGAGCTGAAGAAGGACAGCAAGGATTGAAGGATGGTTTGGAGAACGTGAAATGTTGCTGCAGATTTTTGTAGGTGTTGAAAGACTAACAATTTCAAACAGTGCAGAAACAAATGCATGGAGAAAAAAAAAAAAGCTAGAAAATGCTGTTAAACTGAGGTACTCATATAGCCCATTGCTTAAACTCTCCACCCTCAGACTTCTGGAAGACTATGCTATTTGTGTGATTTTGCCCTATTTTTATACACTTCCCTAGGTAATTGCTTCTTGCCATTGTCAGCCAGGGCACTTGCACTAGAGGGGTGTTTGATCTGACCCTGTGAAGTCATTCTTGTGGCAGTAGATTTTAAGAGAAAAGCTCGCTACTTTTCCCTTATTTTCAAGTGTCTCTGCATGTGGGAGGCCTGGTGGAGTCCAAGAACTGAATCTGAGTGTTTTTATTTCCCTGTTAGCCCTTAGCTGTGCTTTAGTTAACAGCTTTTCTTCAGTACCTGTGGCCACTCTGCTCCAAATGTAGAATCAAAATTAGCTGCTTTTGCAGAGATTGCAATAATATGCTTAGCTTTATTTGTACTATTTTGGTGTTTGTGTTATGTGTTAGTCCATTAAGTGCTATGCTAAAGGCTGTGCATCTTTGTTCAGCTCTGTGCATTTATTCTCTCGTTCAGTGTTTTTTGCATCAGATGAGTACAAAGATATTTTCATGGATTCTTTTTTCCCTCACCTCCTCCTTTCAGTGCCTTTGAAATAAATTGCATAAGCTTCTGCAGTTGCCACATTGGTCCAGTAGTCTATATTTAAGTTATTCTCTTTTAGTATTAGCTTCTCTCTTTGAGCAGCAAAAAAATCTTCACCCCAGTTTATTCCTTTCAGCAACTCACTACTACAATTAAAGATTAACAGCTCTGTTCTTCCAGACCAAAAAAATTGCTGTTCCCATGTACTCATGCTAAATAACTGTATCGGCTCCTTGTCTGTGTTGAGTAGCGATTCCTGCTGTACACACCTACCTTTTGAAAGTTGGTTTGTTGAGGCAGATAGGCACTTGTTTATTTGGACTTCTAAATGTTTAAATAGGTCATTGCAAGAGACCTAAACCAAAAATGAACAAAAAGCAGTGTAGCTGCTTACTGGGCACAGCTGAACTGGCTGACAGAGTATCTTCTTAGTTCTCTTGGCATCAGTGAGAGTCAGCAATTGCAAAGGAAATTAAGTTGCTCGACTTTTCTCAGTAAACATGTTTTAATGATTCTTCAGGCTACAAACTAATACTGACTGTAAGAATGCTCAAACCTAGACTCTTGCAGATAACATCAGTTTTGCTTGGGAGAGCTGACCCTTTCATGAGGATTGCTCTAGCACTTAGTGTAGCAGCTGCTGTTCTTAAAATTGGAAAAAATGGAACAATTTATACAATGCCAGTTGAATAAAGAAATGTCTGGGGGAAGGGAATGGGCTGAAGTGCAGGTAAAATTATGGGAGGAAAAATGTTAGATTGTCAAACGCAGTTGTATTGCTCCAGGTAATGCCATGCTCAGTGTGCTGCCATCTCTCCACACTGCTTACTTTTATGGGACAAACTGACTTCAGTGTAACCTGACCATCAGTCTTCAGCCAAGTCACTGCCTTTCCAGGAAGTTTTATTTTTCAAATGTCATAAGTAGAAGCTTCAACAGTTGTACAGGGCAGATAATGTTGTTTCAGGAGCAGCATGGAACTGATGAAGCCATATTTCCTATGGTTTTGTACCCTTTCCCACCTGTGGCTCCCAGTAGCTCCAGCTTACCCTCAGTCCCCTGGAGCACCCTCATCAGGCAGCCATCAGCACATTTTCTGGTGCGCTACATGCTGAACAGCATGTGTGATGGATGGCAGAGTCTCATTCCCCTCTCCACGCCTCTTCCTTTACCTGAACAGAAAGTTATCACAGAACTTTTAAGAGCTTCCCAGGTCCATCTTTGAAACTCCAGCCCTTCTTTGTTTATTTCAAAGTCTCGGGGCAGGTGGGAGCACTGCTCCATTAGCCTATTTTCCCAGGAAAAAAAGCTAAATGGCTATGATTTTTAAAATTATTTTTCAAATTTTCCATGTGGACAAGTTACTAGATTATCAGATTTAATGTGCTTGCCAACATATAATACATATATGTGAATTTTGTAGGGTGAAAGTTGTCATACATTGATTCTTCTACCTGGTAACTATTGTTAATAAAACTTATTTAACCATACACATTTTAAAATTCCTGCATAACAAAATAATAGACCTGGGAGAAGGCCTTTTTCTTAATTCTTTAGGTGTCTTCAGAAACTGAAACCCAGGAGGTTCCCTCTGAACATCAGGAACTGCTTTTTCACTGTGAGGGTGACCGAGCACTGGCGCAGGTTGCCCACAGAGGCTGTGGAGTCTCCATCCTTGGAGATACCCAAGAGCCGTCTGGACATGGTCCTGGGCAACCAGCCCAGGGTGGCCCTGCTTGACCAGGGGGGTTGGACCAGATGACCTCCAGAGGTCCCTTCCAACCTCAGCCCTTCTGTGATTCTGTGAAATTTCTTTTTGTTTTTACAGAGGTGTTCGTGTCGCTGCAGGAATCAGACACATAGAGTTTATTCTGCTGCTGCACAAGTTAACTTCATATCACAAGAGTCAAGGAAACTCATGATGTTTGCTTTTCAGTTTTCATCCTCAAGAACTCCCCAATAGTTCCTTCAGAGTGTGGGAACTATAGGGGAGCTTTTTCTGTTTGCTTTTACTCTCCTTTTGCTATCCCAAATTGATGTAGCTAAAATCGAAGATATATATTGAAATTGGCATTTGCTTCCAAGATAAACCCTTACCAAAGACTGAGATATGATTTGTTTGGAAAATGAACACCATGGTTTATTTCTGGACAACCAGAATTTGGTTAGGCTAATGGGGCCAGCTGCTGAAATCTGTTGGTGACACAGTGTTTCTTAATGAATTACACTAATTTATACCAGTGGAAGAGCTTATGACTCTACACTGCTATTGTTTATATGGGGGAAGGGGGACAGGGGACACACATGTCCCCTGGGTCAGTCTGCTTGTTTGCAATACTGCTGCAGTACTGTGCAATCCACCCACTCATTGAACTACAAACAGCAGCAAACCTGGAGAACATAAGCTGGTGACCTGTGTCTGGTGCAGTATTGTGCAAACACAGGCCATTGACCTTTCCACATGAGGCATGGCTGGCCCCTCCTCAACATCTGTAGAGTTAGGAAGTGTTTCAGTGGGCATAAGCTTCCATGTGGCAGTAATCTTTACCAAGAATAGTCATCTTCTTTGTCACAGAACGGTCAGTGAGATGCCAGTGGGAAACAAAAGGCAAGACAAATGCATACAGACCTTCAAGAGTCAATCAGAAAATGATAGAAGTGTTGTGCAATAAATAAATGTGTAATTAGGAGATATCAACATACAAAACAGTTTGTGCTATACAGTCTAAAGCCTTCCTGACAGTATAAGGAAGGTGGCAAAGAGAGTAGCTTCATTCATATCAGCAGGTAGACTAGGTAGTGAGAGGAAGAAAAGTAGGTTTCTCGTCATAAAACTTCCTTTAGTAATAAGCAGAGCACTTGTGTCTGTTTGACTTGGTGTCAGCTGGGAGTTTCAGCTGGAGCAGATACTTGAGAACTGTCCTGTGCTAACCTCCCACCGTCCTTCCTGCAAATAATGCAGTCAGCTGGCTTCCAAGCACCTTGCTGCTGGAGTGCAACAAAACTGGGACCCAACAAAATAGGTTTTACATGTACTGCCTGAAAGCACTCCAAGTGATGTAGATTTATTCACTTAGCCAAAATTAATTGTTCTTTTTATTTATTTTAGATACAGAGTGTATTTTGGAGCCTCTGTCTTTGCCAGAAAGTCCAGGTGGTGTTGCTGCTGTAGAAAGTTCTCCTTATGTGCCTTGTATTTTCTGCAAAGAATGCTATCTCTTAGCGGAACAAAACCAGCTCCTGAAGCACATGATTATTGAACACAAGCTCGTCATAGCAGATGTGAAACTAGTTGCTGATTTTAGAAGGTAAGGGTTATACTGTTTAAAATGAGTGTGTATGTGTGCAGATATTATAGAAAACGTCAGAAAAGTAGAGATCATCTTTTTAAAATACTTTAAAAAGCAGTGGGGTATTGTGGGAGGATTTTTATTACTTTTTTGGTGAGCTTTTTGTTGCTGGGTTGTAATGTTGTTTTCCCATTCCCCTCCCACTCCCTGGCTTCTAGATGTTGCTGGGACCAGAGGACTCGATATTAGAATACAGGGCAATTCCTGTGTTAGACATTCTTTGACATATTTCAGGTCCTGTCACTAATCAACAAGTTGTGTACAACTAAAAAGCTGTTTATTTCGTAAAGCATATTCTAGACAATCAACTCTCCTGTTTTGGGGTTTTATTCGTATAGGACAAGACTATTTCTACCACTGTACAATGTCCTAAAGCTGTGTATTGTATGGAGAAGCTGCTCAGTACAGGATCTCTCACATTCTGGGATGAAATTTATTTGCCCTATTTTAAGGATGCCAGTATTTCCCCATAGAAATCACATTTAATCCTTAACTATACTTTACAGTACTGTGATCTGCATACAACTGTGACTCCTTCTACAGCTGTGTCATTGATCATCTCAGCAGGGTCACGTTTGGCTTTCTCTCTCTTAACTTCCTCCAGTAGCTGGCATGGCCCCAGCTGGCTTGTAACTTCAGATACTAGGCACTTGCTTGGCATTTTGCTTTTGCACACAGCAATCTATGGGCCAGGCGGTAGGCTAGACGGTACCTGCCAGTTTATAGGTAGTTCTGTTGCAGTGTTTAAATGTTAGCCGGATAATTTCTCAACTAAAAGTTTTCTGGTAGGCCTTCTGTGATTAGTTACTCGGCCAAAACCAGCAACTTGTGTCTATCAACATGCAAAAAAAAAAGAAATATTAAGATGAAATTTAGGAAGAGAAATGTAAACCATATAAATCTTTATTCAGATGCATGAGCTTAACGTCACTTAAAATGGAAAACTGATACTTATTTTTGTTTGGTTTTATGCTGAAAGCCAGCAGAACAAGAATGCAATGTTCTTTGGAGATAATGCTACTTTCTTCAGATAAATAAAGGGATTGGAGCTGCTCAGTCATGGACCGCCAGTTTAAGTGTGCTTGGGGGCTTATTCTGTGTTAATAGAAATGTATTTTAAAATCACCTTTTCAAGAAAATGCCCATTTAGATTCTTTTTGCTGCTAATGCAGCTGGGAGGTAGCCAAATGTTATAGAAAGGGGCCCCAGGGTGTGAAATGGTGGAGTTGTTACTCTGAAGTGTGCCTTCTCTTATTTGCTGTACTGAATATCAGTGAATGAGGTGTTATACTGAAGTGTGGAAAATACAGGGAAACAATTATGAAAACATAGTATTTTTTTTTTATACTTAGCAGTGAGGTACAGTCAGTCTTAGGAATACATTTCTTGATAGAGCTACAAGAAGTGGAGAATCCAGAGAAGAGCAATGTTAATGAAAAACTTTTTTTTTAACTTGGAAGAGTAAAGATGAGTAGGCATTAGGGCAACGGGAAGAGATAAGGGGAATAAACTTCCACTGCATGACTGGACATAATCACTCATGGACACTGAGCACTCATTATCTCTCCCTGGAAGTATCACAAAGCATTGGCTTTATTTGATCATTGATTATTTGGGTTAAGTCTTATGATATGAAATCCCTTAACAGTAAACTTCAAGGTACAGACTGTTATGGTTAGGTGAGTTTGTCTGGAAGGTGTTCCTTTATTTAAGTGCAGGGGACAGACTAAATGACATCTTGAAATCCCTTCATTTGCACATTTATGAGCAAAAAGCTCAAGAATTACTTATTCCAGAAGACTTGCTGTTCTATGTAGCAGCAAAACTGTTTCATTGTGCATTATAAACAGTGGAGTAGGCCGGGGGACAACAAAACACTCACCTTTCACTTACTGACATCTAATGATACCTCTGAATGAGCTTCAGCCGTGCATACTGGCTTCACTGTGCTTAGCTGTCTGCTGTACCAGAGGTTAATCCTCTCCATGTCAGAGTTAGCAGAAACAAATATGTGCTGATTCCTTGGCTGCTGCGGTTAAAGCCCTCATTATATTAAGTTAGATGGTAAATAGAGGTAATGTCAACCACCATGGGATGTGATAGCTGTGGCAAGTAAACTTTTAGATTGCACAAGTATTAAAAGCTACAGCTATTTAGAAATGTCCTTATAATAATGATATCTGATTTTTTTATGATTCTTTTCCTAATTTGATGGCATGTCAGTAGGAAGCTGTCATTGAATAGTTAGCCTTTACCTTACCGACTCTCCCATGATTTATATCATGCACATGAGTCATAAGTATAAATACAAGTGCGCACTTAAGCATTTTCAGATTTTTTTTTTTTATAGTAAGATTCTGAATAATTAGCACAAGGATTGCTTGGTTCCCATCATCATATAATTGAAGGTGATGATTTCTTCTTGGTTAGACAGTAACTTCTAGTTCAGTGGGAACCTTATCTCAGTTGGGGTCTGTTGATGCTGCTGTTATACAAACAATGATAATACAGGAATGTTTTTAAACAACTGTAGTTGATGGGTTAAACCTTCAAGATGTGTTTAGGGCTTTCGTTATTCTGTCTGCTATCCCATCCCCAGGTGTTTGGGGACTTCATTTTTCTGTCTTTCTAGTTGTCTGCCAAGCTACAGCCTTCACTGTAACTCCACAGGAGACCTGACAAACCCTCACTTTTGACAAGTTGGTATTTTTACCAAGTTTCAGATTCCTGCCTGCATCTTGCAGAACACAGAGCACAATATTTTGGGAATTTGGGAGTATTCTGTAGTATGTCTTTTCAGTAAAGATGCATCTGAATGGCACTTCTGTCTGAAGATGTGAAGAGGTCACAGTGTTTATGTAAAGCTTAATGCAAATCTGTCTTATTGAGTTCTTCACTTTTACAGAATAGTTAAACCCAGTTTTAATGAAGCTGAATGAATTTAATGAATTTGAAAACTAGATTAAAGCAAGAAAAAACAGAGACAGGAATTAAAAAAAACACAAAACACTCTTAAGAATTTAGAGGATGGAAAAAATGAGAGCCGACGAACTATATATTAAACTTTTTTTTGATGTTTCCTTTTTCACTAATCATCTTCCCCTTATTTTCAAAGATACATCTTGTACTGGAAGAAGAGGTTTGCAGAACAGCCCATCACAGATTTTTGTAGTGTGGTAAGAACAAATTCGGAAGCTCCATTAGGTAAGTATGCTACTTGCTCACTCTGTTGGCCAGACCATGTGATAATTTCTGGCATATACTGCTGCTTTGATCAGCCAACTGTGAAGTAATCTGACACTAGGTCAGAAAACCACAGAAGCATTATTTACCTCTTAACCACATATTTAAACTTACCTTTTCCAAGGATTGCCACACGTGCTTCAGCACTGTGCTGCTGAGTGAGGATGAGCTCAATACATGCTTAAATGAGCTGCCAAATTGGGGCCAGTTGCAAATCAAGGCCTAGAAGCAGTGCTGCTTACATCGTGGCTGAGGAAGCTTTGTTACCCACTGCATAAATAATTGGTGACGGTCCTTCCAGAAATGTGGAGAGACATTCCTAGTGAGCTGTCTTTTCCGACTTCACCCTGTCCACCACCCCCACTGATGCCACTAGCTCTTCCTGGACAAGAGGACCAGTCGCCCTTCCTTTCCCCTGCCACAGTGCTTACTGCCCCAAGAGTATTAGGAGACAGTATCTTCACAGTAGGGGTACAAAGACTGCGGTTTTCTGGGCTCCCACACAAGACCAAAGACCATAGTTGATGGTTCTGCTGCTTTGGGACAGTGGGACATTCCATCATAAGGACAGTGATGACTGTGCAAAGGAAGTGGTTTTCTCAGAAGTAGCTGATGCATTTCTTTGGCTTCCCCTTTTCTAACAGAAAAGTATAATTTACCTAAAAGTAGATAAGAGAACGGTAGGTTTTCCTGCCTCTTTAATTCTCCATGGAGAGCTTAAAAGAGAGGAAGAAATGCATGCAGCCAGTGTCAGAGATGGGTAGAAGGTGAAAATTGAGTACAAAATGGATGAAAATAAACTGTTTAAATTATTCAAACTCATTTTACAAAAAATAATCCTAGAAAACATGAAAATCACTCCAAAGACCACAATCGTGTTTCTCTTACATATGTATGGTTTTGCTTCTGAATTTTTAACACTTACTACTGAGTTTGAAAATTGCAAATCAAGCACATGAATGCCAGAGCTTGCCAGAATTATAAACCATCAATAGCCCTTCCAGAGGACAATAAGAATACTTTGTAATTTGTTTAACAAATTTGTTAATTTTAATGGCTATCACCTTCAGATTTGATAGCTCAGAAATCAGGGGGGTTGTGTTATTTCACACAGGCTTCTGTATGAAATGATGGGAAGGGCTGAAATCTAGCAAGTTTAAAATTGTAAAAGACTTAATAATGGTCGCTTCAGTTTACCAACCACATAACCCTTTGATTAATAAATCAGTAATTTTCAAATGCAAAACATTTTTGTGTTTTTATATTTTCTTACATGCTGAGTAATTTTAAGGTAATTCATTTGAATAAGATTTGGTTTATTATTAAATTGGATATGAACATAAATAGTAAGAAGGTTAGTAAACATAAAATGTGGGTAAAACATATAAGAAATGTAAATTAGGCAAATCTCAATGTGTGTTACTAAACAGTTGTGCATATCTGCAGATGGAACAAGATCTGATGGTAAAAGGTAATGTGATTGGTCAGGGTAAGGGGAGGGTATACAAAATGATGATAACTACTGAAAACTGACAATTACTTAGGGAAATAACTGAAAATCCCACATGCAAGATAAAATTAAAGGTGATTTCGTGTTTCTTTCATGCTGACTTTATACTGTAACCAATATAAATTATTAAAATTGCTTTATGTCTCCAGAAGAACCATCATACAAAAGAATAAAGCTGGTAGTGGGGAAAACCTATGTAAGACTTTGTTCTTTGTACTGCGATATAAATGATGTAAAGGTCTTATAAATATGTATATACAAATACTTAAGCATGTTTCATTAAATTTTGAAATTAAAATAACTGACTTTTATAGATTAAAAAACATATTCTCACATTCTTAACACATTCCAAAGGTTTAGCAAATTATATGCCAGAAATATTCAAAGCAGCTACAACTTCCCCTTCTCTTACCCATACTTCCTAATTTCTTAACAGAAGAACAGGACAATTATTTTCTTCTATGTGATGTTTTACCAGAAGACAGATTACTTAGAGAACAGCTTCAGCAAAAGAGACTGGTAAGAAATTACTGTTCTTTCATTTTTTGAGGTAAACAGTTCCATAGTGTAATATGTGGTAACTTAGCATTTTAAAGTGAAAGCATTTTCTGCTGGACTGCAAAATTCTAATTTTTTTTATGTTTTTTTAAGCTCATTTCCCTAGCTGCTGCACAAACATACACAAACTCCTTGTTTATAGATTTTTGCTTGGAATAAATTTACAGGTTTTATGTCAGTGTTCCACACGAGTGGAAAATATGCCCAAAGCACTGAAAAAGGCTGAGTGTGCTGAACATTTTTCTTCTTGCAAGATCTGCAATGCATTGACACACTATCTTTTGTGTAATAATACACATGCAGGGAAATTAACGAAATAAAACCCAGTGTGCGATACTGTGAAAAGGGAAGGTGATACTTATTTACAAAATCTTCAAGCAAGTCGTTTCTGTGCATTCACACTCTCTTACCCAGATTTCATTAATTCATACTTGCATACTCACAAGCACAACAGTGTGTGAGTGGAAGAAGTATGAGCAGTATTGTTTCTGTGAGATGCAAAGGACAAGAAACACCAGCTGTTGAGTCCTCATGAACCGCCCTGGTTCTTCTTGCTTGGTGATGGCAACCTAGTACTTTGGACAGACCTCTCATACCTTTTAGGAGTTGTCAGTTCTGAATGGGTGGTCCTTCACGGTAAACTTTTGCTGACTTCTGCTTCAATGAGTCTTAGTCCAGGTTGCTGACCACTGGGGGTTTTTCGTTGTTTTCTTGTTTGAAATACACATCTGTAGTCTGTTTTTGCTGTTGGGCTAATTTAAAAATGAGCGTTATGTGATACATAGCAGCCTTGTTGCTAGTCTCCTTATGTTAGGATGTGGGGTCTTCTGCTGGCAAGTCATCTGTTCTGTGAGGTGTTAGAGTGCAAGCCTTAGGGTCTTTACATAAATATGTTCCTCAGTTTACTGCTGGCAGCTATGTCCTGGGAATTGTCAACACAGGCGTTTTAACCCTTTGTTATGCTGTTTCTTCTGGTATGTTTCTATTACAAGTCTGGACATACAGAGAATGCAACTGTGTTAAGACACCTTAAATCAGAAGCATTCAGAATGAAGGAGATCCTCACAAAAACCAAATTCTAGTCCCCAGGAAAATTGGGATTGGCAGGCTAAATCCATTTGGTTCAACTACCCTGTGAGTGCTGTTTCAGTTTGCTAGCTAAAATAACGTTCTGCAGCTCACTGCGCATGACTAGCGAATCCCCAGAACCTATAGAGTATGTACAAGTCTTATACAGCTCTCCATAGGAGAATTGTGGTAGTTCTGCCACTGAGGATTTCCCATGGAGTTGGAGTTGCCTCAGCTGAAGTCTTCATTCCTGTGTAGGTCCAGTGGATTGCCATGGACTCAGAAAAAAGCAGCTGATGTACTCATGCCTAGCATGCTTCTCTTCCAATTCATCGTAAGAGAAGCCATCCTGGTTCAGTAAAAAAGTTTTGTCTAGATCAGTATCTTATCCCTGGCATCAGTGAAGTGTTTATGGTATTTGCCCGTTTCTGATGTGGTGGTGGTTCTTTCTCAAAATACTATCGTAGTCTCCAGCAATTGACAGCTCAAGAATTTCCTAATTAGCAACATCTATCTGGGTTTATTAACACAATATCTTTTTCTTGCATGAACATCCAACCCTGAACCCACACAAACTTCCAGTATCCACAGCTTCCTGCAGCAGTGAGTTGCACAGCTTAACGACACACTGGGAGAGAACTACCTATTTGGTCCTTTTGAACCTGTCACCTCACACCTGGCTGTTTTTTGTATTAGAAGAGGTAGTGAACAATTCATACTTAATCTTATCCAAACCATTCATGATTTGTCCCCTGATTTATCTACCTTACATTATGTCTTTCATTAGTTGTGTGCTGAAGTGCACCCTCATGGCAAAGAAGGCCAACAGCATCCTGGGCTGTATTAGGAAGATTGTTGCCAGCAGGTCAAGGGAAGTGATCCTTCCCTCTACTCAGCACTAGTGAGACCACATCTGGAGCACTGGCTTCAGTGCTGAGCTCCCCAGTACAAGAAAGATATGGACTTACTTGGGCAAGTCCAGCGCAGGGTCACAAAGATGGTTGAGGGACTGCAACACCCTTCATCCAAGGAGAGGCTGAGAGAGCTTGGACTGTTAAGCCTGCAAGACAAGGCTCAGGGTGGGATCTTACCAATGTGTATCAATACTTGATGGGAATGAAGAAGAGGGAGTCAGATTCTTTTCAGTAGAGCCCACCAACAGGACAAGAGGCAATGGGCATGAATTAAAACTCAGGAAATTCCCTCTGAAAACAAGAAAAAACTTTTTTACTGTGAGGGTGGTCAAACACTAGAACAAATTGCCCAGAGAGGTGGAGATACTCAAAACACAGCTAGACACAGTCCTGGGTAACCAGCTGTAGGTGAACCTGCTTGTGCGTGGGGGTTGGACTAGTTGCTCTCAAGAGGTCCTTTGCAACCGCAATGATTCAGTGGTTTGAGGTTGAGGATGCTGTCTGTCTGGTGGTTCTTCACTGTGTATCATTGTTGCACTTCTCTGTACCTTTTCCAGTTTCCTATAATCCCTTTGAGGTTATGAAAGATATCTTGAATATTGCATGTGGGCATGCAGTGTCATAATGATGTTCGTTTCCCAGGCCTATATCGTGTTGTTTGTGGCTTTGAGGAAGGAAAGAGGGTCGTGATTGAGCATGCAGCTAATGTTTTCATAGAACTGTCTATTGTTAATAGTAACTCCTGGCTGCTACAGATTGGCCTGTACTTTCTCTCTTTTTAAAGGGCATTTGTTTCTGGTTTTGTAGTGTTTTGTGCTATGCAGCCAACTAGGCCTTCTCTCCACTGCCAGTGTCAAGGGAGCGTAGAGTCTGTTGGCAGGTGAGCCATCTCATCTCCTTTGCAAATAAGACATTTCCTCAAATTCAGAAGAGAGTGCAGGATTTAGCCCAAAGCAAGTGCTGGTTTTGTGTACAGAGTAATTAAGTTAGAAAAGAAAGAGGTATGCATTCTTATTATGGTGTGAAATAGCCTTTGCTATTAACACTGGTTTAAGTATCAGAATTGTATCTTCAGTTTTTACAGAAGGATTTTGTGAAATTGAGCTGCAGCTGTAGTTGGGGCTAATGGAGTCACCGCTTTAGTTACAGCAATAAAGTCCATTTATTTTTTCATTTCCTTGTGCTGCAATCTGAGTGTTGACTTGCAAGTTAAATAGTTATTTTGCTTTCCAAAGTCTTTTACCTCCAGACAAGTCCAGCAATTAAGAGTGAGCTGGCAAATGGGCTCATGTGAGTTGCGCAGAATAAAGACTAGAACTATGCAACTTTTGGTGATTTTCCTGCAGCCTTTGAATCCTAACTGCTGTCTCCAACAGCAAGCCCAAACAAGGACAAATGTTGTCTTTAAAATGTGCTAGCTGAAGCATTTCATTTTGCAGTTTTGAAACTCCTAGGAATATTTCAGGCTGTATTGCAGCAGGGGAGCTAGCCAAGGTGGATGTCACGCAGAGACATTATGGTGACTGTGATGTATTGAGAGAGGCCAAGGAATGAGCCTGAACTAGGTTAGAGAGCACAGCTTGCTGAAATAGCTGACAAGGCTATGTAATGCAAAACAGATACCATCTTTTGGAAAAACACAGTCTTGACAAAGAATTTGTAGTTATGAAGCAGTACCAGGCAAGGAGGTCCTGGCAGCAAAACTCAAGATACCAGGAGGAGCAGTGTCAGTATAAACCACTTCGGCTTATCTTTAAGTTTTTTCTAAAAAAGGTAAAACCCCCAAACTTATTTTTTGAAAATACACGCTTCCTACCACAGCATTGACCTTGTCTTGCTGTCATGTTTACAGCTATTCTCCTGTCATGTGACTGGTAGTTTTAGGTGAAGAAGCTACTCTTCTTCCCAGTAAACAGACCCTGAAGAGGAGTCTTCAACAAAACTGGGAGAAGGACTCAGCTATACTGGCTTCCCAGATGAGCTGTTTGTATGATCCCCAGTGTATCACAAGCTTAAGCCAAGACAAAGTTCAAGAAGTTGAAGCTGTGCACTGGAAGGGATCTTGATGCTAGCCTGATGTAGCATAATGCAACATCGGAAGCACTTACTGAATAGCTAATAATGTCAGCATGTTAATACCTACATCTGAAATTCTAGAGGTCGTTCTTTGCCTGTGTTCAGTATTTAATTGCTTTTCTCAAGCACTCTGCAACATTGCCCATCCTCCATGGGTTTTTGAAGACTTGTCACACTAGTGGTCAGAAGTCATTTTATCTAATTCTGTAATGACTCTTGGGTAAATTCTGCCAGATTTGAATACGTATAACATCCAACTTTTAACGCTTTCTTACCTTTTTCTGGTCTCAGTTCTTTATTTCTTTTGTTTTAAAGCATTTCATTAACGGTTGTGAGATAATTAACCTTTCTGCAAAGACTGAAGCCCTGAATATTGCAAGCATTCCTCTTTTGTCTGTATTTGGTCTCTTCCAACATTAAATAAAGGATCTCTGCATTTCTTTGCCATTTATTTCTAATGTATTTGGGGGCAAGGAGAGGTTGTTTTTTGCTATTCAGTTTTACTGTGTTAACCTGTCTCCATCTTCTTTTGGTTGTCTTAGTTCAGACAAACTTCACCTTTCTCCTGCTTCAGCTTGGCAACCTGTGGTATATGTCTACTGTAATTTCAACCCTCTTTTTCTTTTCATACATCTTTGCACAGTTACTTACTTTTCATCATATCATGAAACTTCCTCTCTTTTTTAATTGACTTGGCTTCCTGAACAAGCTGTAAGGATGTCTTCTACATCAGTGTCACAGTACCCTTCGAAGCCTGTGTTGTCTGACCTGTCATTGATTACAGCCTTTTCAAGTGTAGGTTCTAGCCTGCATCACTTCAGTAGCTGAGTCAACTCAAGAAGAGGAGCGATAGGGAAGAGACGAAGAACCTAAGAGCAAGTGGGACAGACAGCTAGGGGAACAATCCCTTATAGCCATCCCAGTTAGTCATTCCCACTGTTCACTTTGAACCCGAGCTCTGCAGACTAGGCTGGAATCGAGGATAAGATACAGAAAAAAAGACATTTTCCTTATTCCTTAGAGGCAACTTGCCATACAAAACAGGAGTCAGGAGAATGCACCTCAAAGGTTTCACAATAAATTTATAACACTTATATTACAATTCTGAGATTTTTGTCAATTCATTATATTGCCAATTAAGTTACAGTATGGTCTTTGGTACTCATTCAGTCGTGTGGGATCTGTGGTTCAGCAGTTTGTACAGCTTGGTTTCCTTCTTACATCCTTTCTGCACCACCACCACCATTTTCTTCCCAACTTCCTGTTTTTCCAGTCAGTCACAACTCTTATTTCTTTCTGGGTTTTTTGTTGCTCTCCTTTCAAACCTACTTTAAAGTCTCCCCACTTAGCTGACAAGCTGATGTCCCAAGATGCTCTTTCTCATCTTTGTCAGGGGACTTATTGGTAGCCTTTGCTTCCGCAGCCATATGATGATATTCTTAAATGCTCCCTATTTTGTCATGGTTTCCATAGCTATATATTCCTCTCCAGAACATGTTGATATATGCCTGTGCCTTGAACTCAACCAAAAAGATTTAGGAAGACGCTACTTTTCCTACTTCATTCTTGTTCACAGAATTTTGTGGTAATATCTTATCTAAGTATCTTGTAAAAAGTCAGGAATGGCCACTTGGGTGATCAACATGTACCAGATGAAGTGGACTACTCTCAGTTTCATCACCAGATAGGCAACATTTCTTGGATGATAGTAGGTTACTGCCCCATTGCTTTCATCTCTTCTCTGTCCCAAAAGTGGGTCTCATGCTGTCATCCTTCATTCCTTAGTGACTAGTCTTTGACATGCCAGTCTGTCTGTCTAGCCAGTGGGACTCTGTTTACGACGTTCCTCAACTATGTATGAATTTTCCTATTCACTGGATAAGAGGGAAAAGTGCGCAAAGTAGTCAGCAAACACTTGTATGTTGGATGGTGTGACAGCTGGCTTCAAAAGTGTTGAGTGTTCTCCAGACTGGATGTCCTATCCTGACAAATTCCTTGTATTTCCATGCACCTTACAGTTAAGCTTCCTTCATGAAGGGCTTCTGCACCAGGCATCTCTGATAATATTAAAGAAAAGGCACTCTTCTTGAGATAACACTGGAGAGGACATGATAATGATTACAGAATTTGAAGTTGGGGTTTTTTCTGTACTCAAGAGGCAAGAGAGTACTGTTTGAAGTGGGAGAGCTGAATATAGTGATCAGTAAGGAGAGAAGCTGAATATAGAAGTTGGGAGACAGGTTATTGATATGCAGATAAGATTGCAGGTCTTTACAGAGACATGAAGTTTCTGATACCATGACTTTTTATAAATATTTTTCCTATTTAGCAGCTACAAGCACAACCTGAAGCTCATCAGTCAATCTTTGAGGAAACCGTAGACACAAAACCAAATGTAATTGTCTTACTCCAGAAGCAGTTTATCCTAACGATGTGTATAATTGTCAAATAATGTGCTTGGCAAGATTTTAGAGACAGTAGCACATCTCAGGTGTCACCAATTCTAGTCTTCGTCTCAGTGTATTGTGCTGGTTTGTTTTCTTGCCAGTAAAGTATATAAGCGGCTTCTTCTTGTGATCTGTCAGCATGATTTTTTTGTTTTGTTTTGAAACCAAAATCTGTTTCACTTGCTTCCTTTGCCTACAGCAATAGCTAGTTTCTGTGAGCACTCAGCAGGGAAATGTAACTCTTATTTAAATTGGAAGAAACTACAACTAAAGATACACACTGTGTGTTTGAGAGATTACCTAGGGGAGCTTGATAAAATACATATTCTTATTGTGAAGTCTCTATCTTATATTATTTGGATCCAAATTCACACCCACATTGCCATCTCTGGTAGTACCTTATTTCCCAGGCAGACACTCTGATTTCAGTAGTATTAATGAGTCCGTTATCATAACAGAAGGAATGTGGCCTGTGATTATGCACTCTTCACAACATCGTGACTGGGTACTTAGATGTCTGAGTCCTTCATGCTGTAACAGTTGTGAAGTTTCCTCTTCAAAGGAACATCTTTAGGCAAACTAACCCCCCAGAGGGTATACCACCACTTATAAAAAGCTTTCATTGGAACTTCTCTTAAGTGATCATTTGTATAATGTACTGTCTTTCTAGTCTCTTGCCTAGAGAGGATGAGAGCAAAGGACCAGAACTGGCAAGGCAGATGCCAACAAGAACCCCAAACTACAAAATGTCCTTGCCCCAATCCAGCCAGTACTGAAACACAATACTTAGTTGAGACTACTTGTATGCTCAAGTCTTTGAAATAGAGACTTTGGACTTTGCCTTGTCAGGTCTTATGGCAGTAATTTTTTTTATTTTTTTTTGGTCCTGAACACCTGAAAAAAAAAAGAAGACACATACTGCTGTTAGCTCTGTTTTACAGACTGAACTGCAGAATCCATCCTCCACTGCACAAGCAGTTTCCTGGACTGAGGAATGATAAGTTCAGGTCTCACTGCAGTCACAAATTCACTTTGTGATCTTGTCCCAGACTGCATAGTGCAATCTGCCTTAATTTCTTATCTCTCAGAAGTGCTGTGATTATAAGAGAGAGGGCTTGGAGAAAGAAGTAATATTTTTTTGTCGGACCAACTGATGTTGGAAAAAACAGGCAAAATTTTGACCACCAATTCTTTCTTCAGGCTGGAATCAAAAGCAGCAAAACTTGTGCTGAGTACTGGTTGTGAATGGTTGTTCTATGTCTGTGATCCAAGCCATGCATTTAAATAGCTACATAAATTATTTATGAGGGCCTTGTTAGTAAAGGAGTTTATGATTTTAAAAAAAGCAGTGGTCTGACAGCAATAAAGACAGACAATTTAGCACCTGGGATACAGTGTCTGTTGGAGGGAAAGGTAGCAGGAATTACAATATCAGAAAAGTCTTAATGTGCCATAAAACCACAGCTGTCCTGAGTCCATAGCTTTTGGCATTTGATGGAGTTAGTTTTCAGTCTTACCTTTTGAAGGTATTTTGTATGTCTTGAATGTCTCTTGAACTATAGACCAGAGATGAAGTAATTGTTTAGGGAAAAGTGCTTACTAGCTGCAAGTATGCATTTTTCATCTTTTACTGATTATCAGTATGAATTCTTGCTGATGCATAGTGCTTAAGCGCTTATGGAAAAGAACAGGTAATTTCCTCCAAAATATTGCTTCCTAGGAGAGGAACAGGCACATTTTTTTTCAGTCACATTTTAAATTACCACCTCCTAGGAGAAAGTCTGAACTCCTCACAACCTCAAACTGAGCATTGTGAATGTACAGGGCATTTTTCTAGACTCCAAATTACAAATTGTCATGCAAGTGATCAAATTTCTTTTGTATTAGCAGTTTAGTGTGCTGGTATATTTAAAGATGGTCATCCTGGTATAAACACTTGCACATCCTCACCATGTTTTTTTGTTTTATTAGTTAAAACACAGAATAGACAGTATTTTGTAATTTGCTTGGATTTTTTTATGGTAGATCACCCATATAGTAGAAAGTGTACAACTAAGAGCTGTAGAAGCAGGTTTTTTCCAGATAGAAAAAAAGGGAATTGGATTAAAACTGAATCTGATTTTACTGAATACATTAAGTATTCCTGCAAAGCAACTACGTTTTTGTTGCACGTAAGTATGATCAGTATATCCAGCTTCCATTTGCCATGTTTGAAGGTCATCAACCACTTATGTCGTATAGAATTTTCCTAAAGCTATTCCACAGGAGGCTGCTAACCGCCGCAGTCATATCTACTGCTTATTTGAGCTAGGCTCTGTCTAAAAATGTGCTTCCAAGAACTTGTCATCTAGCGGTACTTATTTTTGACAATGCCTGGTTGATCTCATAAGCTTCATGTGGCTTGTGGGGACAAAGAGTTTAGACTAAAAGTCTCTGTAATTTAAGTTCTACTTTGTATCAGTGGGGATAGCTGTTCTGTCAATGGTTGTTTCACAACTAGTTTGACAGTCTTCAGTAAAGTAATGGAGTTTGGAGGCAGGGGATTAGCAAATCATAGAATATGGCAGAAAGAGCGGAGGACAAATAGCTGCCAGAACATCCCACAAAATATAAAAAAGAGATGGGGAATTATTCAACAAACTGTATCAATATTGTAAACTATTTTCCTCATATCAAGCTATGGCATTTGATTCATTTGCTTTTGTAGTGGTTTGGATTACCTTTTCTGTCTGTGCTCAATTCTTTTATTCATTATGGAAAAAGAAAACTAATATATGTGTATTTTGTGATCTGTTTACTTTTTCCTTTACTTTGCCCTCTCATTCTCTGACACTTTGATATGACACAGTATCCTAAAAAAGTTTTGGAAAGTATTCATGGCTGAAATGGGTTTGGGTTTTTTTGTCTTGGCATTAATTCATGGTTGATACTAACAGCCCCAACAATTCCAAAGTGTTGGAAACTGTTGCAGGTATTAAAGTAAATTACTCAGTTCCTGCCTCATAACTTCAGCTTAAGCTTGACTTTCATTACCAGCTGGCAGTCTCCACTCAGAAAAATCTCAAAAATTTTATGCAAGTTAGCATAATTGCTATTCTCCTTTCAGAGTCCCAGCAATGGAGCAGAGGTAGAAGGGTGTTTGGGAGTGTCTGTAGGGAAGAAGAGCAGACCTTGCTTTTGCTGTACTTGACTTGAACTAGTGCTTTTAATTCCTCACCTGTGCAAGTACCAGATTTGCTTGCTGGCTCAGAAAGTTCCCTCTAGCAATGCCTGATGACAACATTTGATAAAAGGAGTGTCTGCCTTGGAGAATATTTTTTTAAATGCTGTTGAGTAAACTGATAAAGCAACGATGCTGGGTTAGTCAAAGCTTCCCAGCTGCTGAGCATGCTGGTGTAGGGGTAAATGGGAAAGGTGAGAGAGCAGAGTCGCAGGAGCACCGTCTGTGTGGGAGTAGCAGCACACCAGGGCCCCAGTAAGCAATTTGTATGAAATGGGAATCTGGAGTTAGGCAGCCAAATATTGCATAACATTTTTTTTCCCCCTCCTAGTAGAGTGCAATTAGGAGGCTACGTTGGAATAACGTTAACGGGAGGGTGGGGGTGTTTAAAACCTTGCTATCCTAATGTTTGAATTGTAGGTGGTATCTTCTGATTTTCTTTTAGATTGTCTCTAGCGTGTTTTACAAAGTATATAAACTACACGCAGGCGCCTTCAAATTCAAGGTTAGCCAAACCGCGTCAGGCGTGCTGCTGAGTGGAGAGAGGTGACAGCTACGAGTACCAGAGGAAGCCGCGGTTCTTACCGACGTGCGGTGGGATGTTCGCTGCCCGCGTGGAGCAGACAGATACCCTTACTTAACTGCGTCTCTGCTGAAGGGCTATCACAAGATGTGTTATGCTCCATTTATCTCTTTTGGGAGTCAGCCCTGAAAAATAGTAATTTATATTTCTGCTAGTTGACGTTCCGCATAACGCAGCAGGACGTGAGTGGATGTGGCCTGGAATTTGAGTAGGCGCTGCTGAGCATGACTGCAACAGAAAATGTACACCTCGCAGTACAAGAGCAAACAAAAAAGCCCCCAGGATCTGCATTTTCAGGGTAACAGACTCTGAGCTGATGTGCAACAGCTACAGCTCCCAGATTCTGTGGTTGAATATGGGCCCTAAAACGGGCTGAGGCACAGTGGCACTGCAGCCCCTGGCCCCTAGGCCGGGTGTAACTCAGGTGTGTCACGTTCCTGCGCTCTCCAGCAGGCATCCTTTTCATCCCACTGCCCCTCGCTGGATACAGCGTGCTGCTCTTGTGCAAAAGAAACAAACAGGACATTTATTTGCCCAATATCAGCCTCCTGCCATCTCTCAGTGGGCAACGGGATGTGGTGTGGTAGGCCTACCCCAGCCCATCCATGCTGCAGGACGTGTTTGGGCCTGTAAAGACAATAACTCAAGCCTTCCTCTTACTTCTTTTTGGGATTGGTTTTTTTCTTTCTTTTTTTTCTTTTACTTTTCTTTCTTTTCTGCCTTCTATGGAGCTTACCCAACAGGCATAGCTGAATGTGAATTTAGATGTAGACTGTGGGCAAGTTTGGGCCTTAATCCACACAAAAAAGGTACTAAAGAGGTAGGTGAGAAACACAAAGCTCCACTGTTGCAGGCTCTGAGGAGATAAAGAGATTGAGAAAATCCCCTAGGAAATTCAGTCAGGATCCCGAATGTCAGAAAGCGGGCAGTAGCACCTCTATGTTGCACAGAAAATAAATCCTTTACCAGTTATCAGTACTTAAAACACAAGTACCGGATAGTGTACTGCCAGGCTGAAAATATGCTAAGTTTTAATCCACACACCAATTCTGCCATGTCCCAGATGATTATGGCCTTTCCATCTGCAGTGTATAGTAACTCCACGCTATAACTACACTGCTGCTGTTACAGCACCAGAGAAAGTCACCTGCTGCATGATTTTGTTGTTGTTGTTAGGAAAATTGTGGTCAGGTGTTGTAAAGTGTCTAGCCTAGCCTGTTCCTCTACATTAAACAGGACCAGTGGCAAAGGCAATCAGCTTCTCCTTTTCCTTGAGTTTATTACACACCATAGCTCCTTGCAGAAACTGCCAGGGCTCTTGTCATTGTTCCATATTATGAAAAAGTCCTCTAGATTGCCTGCAATTAGCCATGTAAAATTGAGTTTATCATTCCACTGGGTGTTATGTAGTTACCCATAAACTTGCTCTCTGATACCAGAAGTAAATCTGAACCTAAGTAGAAACAATAAACCGATATGTTATATATAGAATCATTTAAATAGCTGCATAAAGTCTCACTGTAGATTGTATTTGTTTCTTGCACCTTGTATAATACTGGGAGAATTTTAGTGGGACTTGACTGGAGCACATACTGCCTTTAAAAAAACTTGTAATTTTTGTGAGAACCCACCCTCAAAAATTACTAACATCTGGTTTGTGTCAGCAGCGCATTTTAATTTTGTATGTTCATTGTTTCCAGTAAGGATAAAGAGGTATAATAAGCTTATGTGATGGAATGATTGGGTTTTTTTATCTGAATAACTGTATCTGTTTCTTTTCATAGAGAGAAATTCTAGAACAGCAACAGCGAGAGAGATACGACATAAGTTTTCATAGTATGTGTATGTTCTGTGATCAAGAATTCACAGGAAACAGGTTTGTTTATTGACTTGTTTGCTTTTATTTTTTCATATCTGCTCAGCATCTTTATTTATGGTTTTAATGTCATTGAACCAGTTACTGCCTAATGGTAGGACTTAGAAGATAGAATTCATTTTAAGGTATGGTTTAAGTATTTCTTTCAACTGCAGTGCCATTTTAAATAGACCCCCTCCGGCTTCTCAATTCTTTAATTATTCCAATGCAACTTTTTATACTACACTTACTCCAGTAAGCTGGAGTTGGGAGCTGAACCATTTTAAAGAGACAGTTTTTCAGCAGTTATTTTAGTGGCAAAGAGAACTGTTTAAGCCAGCATGGCTGTTAAAAAATATTTCTATGCAGTTATACATTTTCCTGCTTAAACCTCACCAAACCAGTCTGAATTTGAAGATTGAATGAAAAAAAGGGCACGAAAATTAGAGTGAGAATGGAGTGCTTTGCATCAGTCAAGTGCAAGCAGGAGTTGCATTCAAGTGCTTGCTCCAATGAAAATTTGGTTTTACACAGTGCATCTGTTTCAGCTGGAGAGGTTGAGTCTTATCCCTGAATGTCTGTTTGCATGGGTAGTTCTGGTACTTTGGAAGGGTAGCAGAACCTGGGGTCACGTCCCAAAGTTGTGTGAGTGTCCTGTTCTCTTTACTGCCTGGTGTATTGAAGTTCACATCATTCGGCCCCCAAGAAATTCATCCTCTCTTACTCTTGGGTCTCACAGAATACGTGATTTGAAAATCATGCCTGGACTGTGGTAAAAGAAAGGCTCAGCAGTTTTAACACTTGGATGTTTCTTTAGTCCCCAAATGCAGAAGTTGAAGCACCTAAGGAATTAACGAGTGTACCTCTATTAGAAAAATAACTTACTCGAACATCCTTTATGTTTGTTCATGCGTATTTTTGAGTGCCATTTGTGTTTTTAGTGCTGTGTGTGAAGCAATACTGATGTAAAAGCATATCACACCTAAGAATTTCTGCTTTGTTAACCAGCATAGAGAAAACTGACAAATGGCTTTTTAGAACGTTTCTCAAGACGGTTATTTGAAACATGAGATTTGCTTATTCAAGTTAATAAATGAGCTTTGCTAACTGAGGGTCAAAATAAACTATATTGTAATTTTTGTTTAAAGGGTTATATTTCATGCATGTGGATTAAGCAGTTGAAATATTACTGAATGTACAGCAGAGCTGAAATTGAAGACTTATTTCAATAAAGTTGCATTCCTACTTTTCTAGCAGTGGCAGCAACACTGTTATGGTTTATTTAATGTTGACTTTCATGCATTTTTAGAGCAATTGGTTTATTTCAAGTCACTAATTGAATAATTCTCATATGTAATGTTCTTTTTGAATGTCTTTTGTAGATCTGTCCTTCTGAATCATATGGCAAGAGAGCATGGTTTTAACATTGGGCTACCAGATAACATTGTGAATTGCTGTGAGTTTTTGACTGTATTACAGGAGAAGCTTGACAAGTAAGTAGGTTTTTGGTTTTTTTTAAAGGACTTAGGTCATATATCTTTTAACCTTGGAAATAAGTTGAGTTAAAATTAATTCAACATTTCTGGTTACTTAAGAAGAAACAAAGAGAGGGTATAAGTTTATTGTGAGTGCTCTTAGAAGGCTTTTTGTTGACTCATTGAAAGCTAATTCATAATAATTCATAGTATATGTTTCCTGGAAAAATGGTGTCACACACAGTATTTCAGTTGTTATGCATTGTGCACAATTTTCATTGGCATCAGTAACAGCACGTCCCTTTTTCTCATAACTGTTAATGTTCTTCTTTCTCATCATAACAATCTTTTTGCTAAACATCTCTTTAATTGCTGAATGAAGCGTTCTTATGCCAATCTTCGTTTGCCTCTCTGCATATCGATAACGTAGGGTGTTTGGTGTCTCCCTTCTCTACTGCTTACAGAGTACATCCCAGAGCGGAAGGGGAAAGCCAATGTATGTGCTGCCTCAGAAACACGTAAACCTGAGGTGGCTGAAGAAGTTAAAAAGGGAATTTGGGAGAAGAACTTGGGTAGCAAAGAGCAAGAAACTCTTCACTTTGAGTTCCCTTTGCAAGAATTTAAGTGCCCTTTATGGATTTCCTAAATGGGACAATATGAAGTATGCTGCAAATGTAAATTGGGCTCTAGCAGAAAATGTACATCCTTAAGAGTGAAACTGTATCTTTAACAAGTTTATTAGAATTTAATACAATCTGTAATCAAAGACTGCAGGAGAAATTTGCCTAAATCTTAGGCTTAGTTATGAAAAGCCACAGAACACTGGGATTTGTGAAAATTGGGATATGGAAATCAGTTTAAATATCCTTACAAGTAAATTTAGGATTCATTGGTTTGTACATTTGGAAAAAAAAAAGAAAAAAAAAAAGAGGTTCAAAGGACAGAAAAGGCAACAGTGCTCTCTAATTTAGTCTTGGGCCTTACAAAGAATGTGCAGTCACAATAGATACATGTTAACTTTTTCCAGAAATTAAGATGTATTAAGAATGCCTTTAGCACTGTTATCATTGGTGTTGCCCAATGCACTGAGTTACCGTCCTCACTGATAAATTGCAGCTTTACTATTTATCAGTAGGACCTGAAGCTTTCGTTTAGATGGAGGTTTCTCAAAGCCAGTCCTCTGTAGGTAATACACATGCTGACATGGCTTCCAAAGCAGTGAAAGGCCACTCCCCCTACTGCTAATAATAAACTTAATAGCTATGCTAGTAGAGTAGTACCTGAAAATATTACTAAAAGGAAAAAAACTTGTTTCAGGCAAATAGCATGACTACATTGTGTATGCTGAGGAAAAGCATTACATATTCTTCCTGGGAATGCCTTTCACAAGTAGAGCAAAAACTTTGCTGTCAGGAGGTGGAGCAAAGCAGATATTAAAATTCATAGACATATTCTACCATTGGACCTATGATTCACCAACAAGGCAATATTTAGATTTTGAGGCTGCAAGCACAAGGAGAACTCAAAGTTTCCTTAACAGTAAGCCTAAATGTTACAGAAGGCAAAAAGATACTGAGAATCCTGAATTGCTGCTCCACACGAGAGCTGAGGGGAATCTGGATGCACCTTTGCTGAAGGAGTATGAGAGTTTCCAGGGTGTAGGTACAGACCTCCTAGGCACAATATTAATGGTCTTTGGGGGGGCAAATGCTTGAGTAAGAAAATAATTTTCTTCTTTAACATCTGTATCTTAAACCCTGGGGAAATCACAGAAAGGCCTGACCCAGACACTGTTAAAATTCGTTCTGACTGTACAATCAAGCATGCTTTCATCTGTGAGTAAAGGAAAAATAAAGTAGGTGACCATTTTAATTCAGAGCCACTGCATTTTTTTAATATCCATGGGTTTTGTGTCTTAAAGTGCTGTCGCTTATCCCTCCCATCAAATTGTTTTTCCTGCTAGCCAGCATCTCCGGTACAAAAATATAATGCCACAGATAGAAAATTTTTATTTCATGAGGAATTATTTTCTAGGGGTTTTCCCCATCCCCCTGTGGAGATAATTTTTCAAACAGCCCAAGAAACTGTCTCCATCTTGGTAGGATATGTAAGCCATCACTTATAAGAAAAATGTTTTAGCATCTTGGCTAACTAGAGGCTCAAGACCTGCATCCATTAAACAAAGATATTCTTGTAAGATCAGGGCTCTGCTATGTCTCTGCCAGAAAAAAATTACCATCATCTATTTCAGGGAGAATCTCCCATTTAGGCTGAAATACAGATTACTGTCCTCATAGGCCACTGTCTGAGTCAACAGACTTGACTTAATGCTTTATAGTCTCAACTTTCAGGTGTCAGTTGATACTACAGTGGAGAGAACAAATATTTTATAGTACTCGTAATAGAGAGTTTAAGACTGCACACATACTGTGGTAGAATTCTCATTTGTTAATGAATATTTTCACGTTCTCAAGTAATGTGTGTATATATATAATAATTCATGTATGTACATACATATACATGAATTATTTTATATATACACATGTGTGTATATATGAATTTATTTACTAAATTTCATTTCTCAGGATTTCAAAACCCATTGATCACCCTGGCAAACTTTCATTTAGCCTCCCTGTTGAGTTAGAAGTACCAAACTTTCTGTTTAGCTAATTTAAATTGTTTTTAAAGATATGTAGCACATTCAGAGTTCAGGTTTTTTCACTCTAAATTACAAAGAAACAGTTACTGGTGGATTGGATGCCAGTATAAGTGCATGCTGAGTTAAGAGTTCACATGTTGACCAATCAGTAGCCCTGGTAGGACAATTTTGGGTAATCAGACTTTTCTCCCACTTTGCATGTGGGGCAAACAGTAAACTTTTTTATTATCTATATTTTCATTTTGTGTCATTTTTGTCATCTCTGTGCTTGATTGATTCTACTGTGATCTAAGATTACATTGTACCTTTTTTTCCAAATAAACTTTCTTTTTCATTTAGTTTGCTCTCTCACATGCTTAGGATTAATCTTACTGTATATATCTCCAACTTATTTAAGGATATTAGCTTGTACTATTTTCATTTTAACATGTTGACCTATTTACCTTTTTATCTTAGTTTGCAGTGTTTATACTGTGAAAAAGTCTTCAGAGACAAAAACACACTTAAAGATCACATGAGAAAGAAGCAGCATCGCAGAATCAATGCCAAAAACAAAGAATATGACAAATTTTATATCATTAATTACTTGGTAAGTGGTTCTATGAACAATTAGTAAATTGACTAAAGAGATACAGACAATATCTTGTTAAAAGTGAGTAATTCCAAACCAGCAATTAGTACAAAGGTCAAAAATCGAGTGAAGGACTCTTAAGAAAGATGCTCATTTATGGTATGATATTCTGGATAATTGTTAAACTAAGGAATAGTAAACATTTGTTGTTGAGAATTGATTTTGAGAGATGCAAGACTGCAGCTTGAAGAGACGCTAATCATCATGTCATTAGTGCTCAGTCTCTGCTTAATAACCAGAAGGGAAAATGAGATAGAGTAATGAAGTAAATGGCGGTCTAACTTAAATGCTATTGGCTTTGAGCTTGTTTTCTACAAACCTTAAGCTGGAAGTGCTCTTCAGAGTATAAATTAAATGCAAAGAGGAGGAAAATGAAAGATACATAGATGAAAGAAAAAGTAAGTGTTCTTTTTTAGCCTCCAGGTAGGTGTATGTTGCTAGGTATTAATATTTTTTATCTCAGACCTTCAAGAGTGTGTATGCATGTGCATGTAACAGATTTTCACTTGCTATCTTCAACCCAGGAATATAGGACCTACTTCAAAAGTTGTTCCATTCTATCCCAGAAATAACTATATTTCACCTGAACTAGTCTTTGTGCCTGCTACTTATGTTAATATCCAGGGTATAATTAGGCATCCTTGACTGTCTTACCTACTCTTTCACTTTAATTTCTTTCCATGGGTTTTACTCTAGTACTAAAACCAAAAAGTTGTATGTTTAATGCTCTGCCAAGTCCCTTCTACCCAAGATGGAGTGAATTTCCTCTGTGATCCTGTATACTTTCCTTCCAAAGACCAAAGATCTTTGACCTATATTTTCTTTTCTAGATATTCAAATATTACTGCTTTAAAAACTGACCTATACTTGCTGCATAGTTGGGAAAAAGTTGTGAAGTTCTGCAGCGTAGATTTTCTTAGCTCCTCAACAGAACTGAGCATTCACTTCTTCCTTCCAAGTTAACAGACTTGAATTTAACTTTGTTTTAAGTGATTTTAATATTTTCATTCCTCTCTGCTAGTCCTGCAGGTAATCTTATGTTTTCAGAACACAGCATCCTCTTTAGATTACCTTCTGTCTCTGATTTGCATTCATTGTTCAGATTTTAATCTGTCCCAGCTTTGATTGGGAAATTGAGCTAGATGACTGCCCAGAAGCACAGGGAACCATGTGATACTCCTTCAGAAATTTGCGACATGCAGGGAGGTCATAACATCAGTGCAGACACAGTGGCCATGTCATTTTAATAAGGAGAATATGCCAAAGTAAATATAATAGCAAGACTAATATTGGTATGCCTAACCTCTTTTCCCCCTCTCTCCAGTTGCTCCAAAACTGGTGGCCTTGTCCACGCTGTCTACTGAGAATGATCTGCTTCCTGAACTACATCCAAGCATTGTCTGGGTAGCGCTGCTGGCGTGGCCACAGAACATGCAAACTATTAAACAGTATGGGCAATTACAGGACAGTGCTTAAGTCAGGGCCATGTTCCTCTTTAGTTATTGCTGGTATTCTGCGCAGGACTTTGCAGAATAACTTCTTGTGCCAGCTTGAACCAATTCAGGTGTTGATCACTTAGCATCACTTAGAGATATATTGTTCAGGTCCTTGCTATTACAGACAGAGGATGGTAAATATAATTCAAATAAGATATGTCAAACCACCAAATTGTTTGAAATTGGGCAGGGGGGGTCTGCATGTTTAAGGTTTTTACAAGTGTGCTGTCAGTGCTTCTTCTGGGGCATACTTTGAATGATCACAATTCTTTGTCCGGCTCTATATGCTCTGCTACAGCCATGTTTTCTTCCACACGTTTTCAGTTGTCTTTCACTATGTTCTTTCTGATCCTTCAAACTGTAGCCACATCAGACCTGCTGACATTTCTTCTTTTAAAGAAAGGATTTTTTTGGAATAAAGGATTAAAAACAGACTAATAACTCTGTCTTAAGCACTTATAAAATAGTTTGCTATAAAATGTGTATTTGCACACTAATTTTTATGAGATTAAATTTTTCATTAACATGAAATTTTTAGGATAGTTCCTACATAGTAGAATGTGTTTGCTTTCAAAATAGCCTTTCATAAACCCTTTATTTTTGCACAAAGGAGAAAAAGATTAAAAGGAAGAACTTTAATTTGTTCGCTGGGGGTTCAGTAGATTGGCCTTTACATGTAAGGAGAAAAAACGTTATTCTCTACTGTACATATGTAGTCTACAGTAGATTATATTAATGTGATAGGATGCTTTTTTTTCGAGCTGAGTCTATATTCAGTGAATTCTAGATGTTATGCAAGGTCTGCTTTCTGTAATGACTTGATGTAGTGATTTTGCTTCCTCTCCCTCAGGACCTCACAACTTACTAGAGGATATTTTTTCTAATGTGTACTATCAAGCTTTACTGGCTTCTCAATGAGTCTTAAAGATCCGTGCTTCACATTGCTCTAAATGTCCAGGAGAATGATACAATTTCACAGACACAGACATGGATTACATATCTTATCTGAAACAACAGATGTACTGTTTCAAAATTTACTACTGAATTCATCTTGACCTAAAGATGTAGGTGTACAATTTGTCTGGTTTTTGTATATTTTCACAGAAAAGTTTGAATTTTGAGAATGTAACTAAGATGATCTTGTATGCCAGTTTGATCAAGTTTGTTTTCATCATAAAGAGACTGTAAGACCAAGTAGGTCTCTAATGATAAACATCAATATTATCACAGTCTTATCCACTTTACTTTTAGGATGTGCACCATAAAGCTTTTCTATCAGCAGCTGGGTCTTAAGCTATTTAAAATGGATAGTTCTTTATTACAACCATCTTACAGACATTATTGCCCCTTTTTTATAATTTTCCATTACATAATATCTTTACCAAGCACTGCGTAAAATAGTACTGTTAAGCTGGAACTGGCAGTTTCCTTTATTTTGTGGCTTTTGTACTCAGAGGTTTTAAGGGCTTTTTGTTCAGATGTCCTGAGAATGTCTGCTGAATTGCCTCATGATCTTCTGGCCAGTTCTTACTTGTGTTTTTAAGCTGATGGCAGAGCTCCCACTGATTTCATTTAGAGCAGTAGGCTTGCCTGCCTTCTTCCTTTCCCTCCATTCTGCTTTTGGCTTCACTTGTGTTTTTAGTGCAGTTGTGAGGATCTGTTTTCATAACATAACTTGCATTTTATGTTTGTGTGTTGGTAATTCCTTCCCCTAAATTTCCAATTTGGCATAGCAGTGAATAATATAAGTGTAAATTCCTTTGTAAATATTTTGGTATTCTGAGACTTTCTATGACTTGTGTCATGACCTACAAGCTGGTTCGATTTGTCTGTCCCCATATCATTGACGGGGCGGGGAATCGCAGCTCGGGGACTGGCTGGGTGTCAGTCGGCGGGTGGTGAGCAATTGCCCTGCACATCATTTGTACATTCCAATCCTTTTATTATTGCTGTTGTCATTTTATTAGTGTTATCATTATCATTATTAGTTTCTTCTTTTCTGTTCTATTAAACCATTCTTATCTCAACCCACGAGTTTTACTTCTTTTTCCCGATTTTCTCCCCCATCCCACTGGATAGGGGGGGAGTGAGTGAGCAGCTGCGTGGTGCTTAGTTGCTGGCTGGGGTTAAACCACGACAGCGTGATAGATACCTTTCATAAGAAAATATTGAAAGTTTATTATTAGATAGTTACATTGACTTAGAGTGGGAGTTTTGCAGTTATGCAAATGATGCAAATGACTTGAAAGGCAGTGGGGTCACTTCCCCAGTGGATTTGGAGGTCTTTTGTCAATATTGTGTAAGTATGGAAGACGATACCAATCCTATTTGGAAAGGCTTGAAGTATAAATTGAAAAAGACCACCTGATAGTAAAGGGTGAAGAACTGAGCAACAGTGCATCCAAGATATATATGTAGGGTACCTTACTTTTCTCCAAAAAAACTTCCAACCTAATTTTCTTGCTTCTGTGCCTGTGTTAGCCTGTGGCCCCATGACTCACCTTGCACAAAGAGCCAAGTGAAAATGGAGAGGAAAGAACTTTGTAGGCTGTGGTGCCTGCTGGAGGCCATAAAAGAACAGAAGGCAGTATTAAAACTCTCTTACTCACAGCCCAAGGAAATGAGGCAGACCCAGACTGACAGGGCCTTCCCTTCTGTGTTCACCCGATTGTTATCAGCAGCACTTTAAGTATAGAGTATCCTTTGTAGGAAGCACAGATGTTTATTTTCAAATTGACTAATGGCATGTATCTGTAGTAATGTAACATTACTATAGTGAATGCGCTTATGACTAAGCTAGACAGCTGAAAAATGGTACTTATTACTTACTAGAAAACTTGTTTCATAAAGCCTTTACTTTTCCTCAAGGATAAAAAAATGTTTTCTCCTTATTGCCAAGCCCTAAATCATTGTTATCATCTGTTGGGGGCCGGGGGAAGAATATTTTGTTATGGGGGTTACTATTTTTATTTAGTTTGTTTTGACTTACGCAGTGTATATTTTCTAAAATAGTAAAGGGAAACCCTTCAGCAGTTGGTGGTAGTTCAGGACTTAATAAAATCCCCCAGATGGGGAAACGCTTCATATTGAAATTCATCCAGTGTCTATTAACTTATGTTGGGGTAAGACCATCTCTTCTATGTGATAAAGCATCTCGAGTTCTGCAGCAATATAAAACAATTCAGATGATCGCAGTAAGTCAGGTGAGAAGAAGGGCAAGAGGAAATTTGCAGGGGAAGGCAGCATCTGTTTGGAGCTTCTGAGCTCCACGGGCCTAGAACTCTATTCACATGTAGTTCAGTAACTGCTCTTTTGGGAAAACTACTTGAGATACCAGCTGCTGTTTCTAGTTTCTCCCATCTCAGCACTTATCAAGTTGGGGTATATTGCCTCAGTGAAGCACACAGACCTTCTCCCTGTAGAACCTTTAAAACTGCACTCAAGTTGAGAAGGTAAATTGTCGGTGAGGCAATTCACCTCTATGCATTTAGACTTCATTTTCGAAGAGGAAATAATCAAATTACACATATTTGCATGCTCTCCTCTCTTTTCTATAGGATCATCCTCTCTGTGAGGTACATAGCAAGTATTTAAAATAAAAGTTGGTTTTCCTTGGATATATAGCAAGGCCTGCAGTTTTTTTAATGATGCATTTTCTACTGTTTGAACTATTACCAATGTCAAGTCTAGTTTTTCCTCTGGTTTTGTTAAGGATTTCTTGGGAATCTCTAGAGATGATTGCTGGGAGCTTTTGCATCTTGGATGAAAGAGCAAGGGAAGTTGAATACTTAACAAAGGCACCCGTGGTCCCAGATGCCCGTGAAGCTCTAGAACTGAAAAAGTGTTTTTTAAAAAAGAAAAATTTAAAAAACTGGAAGAGCTTTAAGAATTTTTTTAAGAACTCTTTCCCACCCAATTGCTCAGCTTCAGTATCTTGGCACTTTCATCACAGTGTCCCTAGTTATCCATTCACTGTGCAATTTTCCAGTGACACGAGAACTGATTACCTTTTTCCTTTTTCCTTTTTTTTTCCTCCTCTGAATATAAATAGATAAGGGAAACAGAGACCTCTTACAAGATCCTTCTCTGCCTTCTTAACTGAAACACCATAAAGAAACAGCAGCAATAACAAAGCTTGTGCGTGGTTTTCCCCTTTCACCTTCAATTAAAAGGTGAAGCTTATTATTGGCTGCGGTTTTGAACATAGTCTTTTGTGCACATATAGTTCAAGCTGGTAAGAGGAAAAATTGTAAGCATTTGTCTTCATTTTGCAGTGGTGGTGAGCCACTATCCTCTCATTAAGGTGTTAACATTAACAGCCATAGGAAACTAGCGTGCAGCTGGGAGAACATGTGGTGAGAGGTGTTAATGGCTTCATGTTATCTCACAGTAATGGTGACATTAACGAGTCTCCCCTGTAACTCAGAGAGTTTACACACTACCATGTAGCATCACTGAATTAATTATGGAATTTTCATTCTATAATATATGATGACATTATGTTTAGAGCTGTCTAGAGACATTTGTTTATCGTTTACCTGATAGACACTAACAGCTTTGAAAATTCTCATTAAATTGTTATATGATGGATATCTTTTCCTTCTTTTTTCAAACAACCATAAAGGCAATAATAACACTTGCTACTAAGGATGTTATTAAATATATTTATCAGAGGGAATATGTGAATGAAATAAATGAAAGAATGATCTTTTTATTACCTGCTCTTTTTTTAATGGAGACAAGATCATCAACTATGATCTGTGTGAATCCTTCACACCCATCAAAAGTACGAGTTCAAAAATACTATTTTTCTTACTGGTTAGTTTGCTCTTGTTTATTTTTAAAGGCAGGAAGAATCGGAGGAAAGAAAAACACTAGCTAAAGATCCCTGCTGGTATTTCAGTAAAGTGCTTCAGCTTTTTATTGCCTGTTATTTATATCACAGTCATGCTGAGAGTGCTTGCCATTGTGCTGAATGCTGCACAAATGTATTCTGATATACTTTATGCTGAAGGTCTTTAAGATATAAATAAACAACACAAAAAGTAAAAGGAAGAATAGAACGCCATGAACAGATGTGCTTACATTCACATCTGACAAGAGGATGGAAGAGAAACTCGAGTCTAGCTCAGAGATCTATGCCCTGGCTCATACTGTCTTTCTGGAGTACTCTCTAGCTATGTTTACACCATGTGTTTTTACTGACATAACCTTGTACAAGGTGCGAGCACTGACTGGTGTAGCTATGCCAGCTAAAGTCACAGGTGTGATAGCTGCATTGTTTAAGCAGCATATGCTGCATGAAGGGCAAGGTAGGCAGATTGGATTGAGCAAGTGTGATGGCAAACTTGAGACAGTGGTAACATACCCACCTTGGGAACATCTTGGTAGTGTTGCAATGCTCTAGTTTTACAGAGAGCTTGGATCCTCTTCTTGAGAGCTCTGTGCCAAATCATCTTTTTCCCAGATTCAGAGTGGGGAATACCCCATTAAAAGACAAAACAAATTGTTATTTTAAAAATTATTACTAAAGCAGTGTTGTATGACTACCTTTAACTCACAGAAATACCAAAGTGATCCAAAATAAGATGTTGATTGTGACTTCCTAGATGTTCATTCAGTTGATACATAAAATGTGATGTGAATCAGGAAATGTTTTTTTCTCTTTCTTTTCTTTTTTTCTCCCCAGGAATTTGGAAAGTCCTGGGAGGAAGTGCAGTCAGAGGATGACCGGGAATTACTAGATAACCTAGAAGAGTAAGAGTTACTTATGTGCCCACTATAAAGACTTGCAAGACTGTTGTTGTTGAAAGTAGTTACAGAGAAAATGCTGTGCATACACAGTTAAAATTCATTTAAGGCAATCAAATCAACTCCAAATTGTTCTCATCAAAGTCATTTCTCCACAGCAAGGGCTGTAAATTTCATATTTGAACCACAAGCCTATTTTTCGTTTGCATATAGCTCAAACAGCAGTCTTTTGGATTTGTAATGATGCAGGCAAAATGGTTGTTTTTTTTACTTTTGTACTAAAAAAATGGTTGAACGGGTTTTGCTCCAATTTAAAAATCAAGAGTAAGCATCAAAAATGTCAGCATGAGAAAGAAATTATATGAAAAAGTCTGGTAACAGGATCTTGAAGGAAATTCTCAACAGTGCTGATTGTGGGCCACATCCACCTCTCCTCTGCGTTCTTCTGCAGTCCAGGCCCTCAGATCACTGCAGAGGTGGCTTCCTTGGCCGTAGAGAATTGAATAAGCAGGAAGTAACTTGTGGGTATCAGGGCCCCTGACTTTCCTGGTTCTGTCTGTGACTTGAGCTTAATTTTACTTGATTATACTTGGTTGCAATAATATGTCTCTCTCTCAGCAGTATTGGAGTTCTAAATAGATGTGGTGGTAAAGTATTCTCTGTCTGCATGTCTAGATGTAGCATAAATTAGAATGTCTTTCAAGAATAATAATATTTGATAAGTAAATAATACTTAGAGTGAACTCTGCCTGATGGTTATGTCTTTGGCTGGTGTATTAAAAGATTAGAAAGGTATAAAAGAATTTTAAAAGACCTTATAAAACTAAACACTGAATGCAATATTTGATGACTTGCCAAACTGGATAGGAACTGAAGTGAAGATCCTGTTTGTTAGTGCAGGCAAATTCAAGTAGGACTTACTGTCTGTCTGCACGGGAATTACACAACAGTACCTGGTCAGTTATTCTTGAATTTGTAATTTTTTTAGACTGTAAACCAGATTCTAATAGTGTATCCAGCTATAAATCCACGCTGTCTCTTCTACCCCTTTAAAGTATTCAGTTTCTCTGGATTTAGTTCTAGTCCTGTGAATGCAGAATCTAAAGTGCTTTCACAGAATGTCTCTTTTTTTTTCCACAATTAATTGAATCTTTTTGATTCTTAATAAGAGACTGGTCTGACTGGGAAGAGCATCCTGCATGTGCAGTTTGCCTGTTCTGTGAACAACAAGCAGACACCACAGAAAAATTGTATCTTCACATGCAGGTAAGACTTGTTTTAAATATCAGTTCTTTCATCACTTTGGAATTGAACAGTAAGATTGTAGCATCTTTGTTAAGATCAAATCAGCTGCTGCATTAGAATGCCCTCTTTAGCGCAGAACTGAAGTACTGCATGCATCTCCAGCATCTGTTCTTTAAAATATGCAGAGGAGTCAAGTTTTACATGGAGAGTATGACTAGCTATTACTTCTGAATGTGAAGACTGGAACAGACGATACACAGCTCTTTATATAGCATCTTGAATATTATAGTGACTTGATAATTTAATACATTTGATGGTTAGCATCTGTGTTTCAGTTTTAATAGACTACGTAGCAGGAGTGTTGCAGTTTAAGAGAATATGAAAGTTTCTGATGAAACAAAACTTTTGAGAGTTTGTTTCATGTATTAGTGTCTGCATGTCTACCTGCATGTCTTTGTCAGTCTATGAAAAGCTGAGCTGTTTTAACTTGGAATAGTAGAAGTAGTGGAAATGAGAGATTTTATTCTTTCCTTTTTTTTTCCTCCAGGAATCACATGGATTTGACTTTCCTAAAATAAAGTCAGAGCATGGTGAGTAAGAGACGCTCTAATTGTCAGCATTTGCCACTAGTGTGGAGAAAACGACATCATAAGAATAGTGGAAAACAACTGTATCAATTTGATTTTTGTTCAGATATTTAACTTTTCCATTATGGAAACTGTTCTGCCAACTTATAGAAGAACACCAAGAACACTTTATTTTTCTGGAACTGTTGTTAGTGCCGAGGATGTATGATATTTTCTTTAAAACCATTGGATTCTTTTACAGAGTAGCTTCTACAAATACCCACTCTATGAGTCCCAGGTCTGGCTGCTGGACCATAATAATAATAATAATAATTTATATTATTATTGTTGTTGTTGTTGTTGTTAAGACTTGCTTGCAAATTAGAAGACCGTGCTCTAAGCTGTGTTTGGCCAACGTTTCCTTTCTGCTATAGACTGAAAGGAAGCAAGGTATTTGCAATTTTTACATTAAAAGAAGGGCTAGTTCCCCTGCAGCTGGGAAAAAGCATTTGTTCAGTTAATTTGCTAAGTTACAGCATTCAGGCAGTGCTGGTCTTCAGTAAACCCTTACCAATCTTTATGCTTAATCCAAGAAAGCATTTGTAAATTAAGTCTTGTGTTCCTCAAGTGCTTGTTCGCTGCCATCTCTCCCAGGTTTGAACTTTTATCAGCAAGTAAAGCTAGTGAACTTCATCAGAAGAGAAGTCCATCATTGTCGTTGTTACAACTGCCAGGAGAAATTTCAGTCTAAAGGAGGATTGATAAGTCATATGGAAGAGATGAAACACATTACATTCCTGCCAGCCAGGTCTACATGGGATCAGCCACAGTAAGGGCACATGTTTCTTCCAGCATTTATACTGTTACTTGATAATGTCTGTAAAACAGAAGTTGAAACCTCTGGTTTTTGCCAGTGCAACAGTGCCCTGAGCTCCCCACCTCTACTGGCCCAGATAAAATAATAAGTGGTCTCAAAACTACTCAGAATTATAAATCCTTGTACTGTCTGAAGCTAAAATGAAAATGTGGTACTGCTCTTCTAGTTGCATCCAGGATGCACTATTCCCATAAATTGTGTCTGCACTGTCAACTCAGTATGCTAGAGAAGTTTATTGTTGCAAAATCGTGTTTTGCCTGTATTTGCAGTTGTGCAGTGAATGATGAAAAGCATAGATAGTGCACTCAGAGCACTTTCCCTCCTGGTGGAACCAAGATTGAATCTATGCACCGAAGTGACATCTCAAATGCCCCACTTGTAGGCATGAGATTTTTCCAGCTGTTAGCTCTCTACACAGATGCAGATCATGCCTGGGATGGGCATCTCGCACATATTTCATTGCTAGTAAAGATACGCTCTGGGCATACAGTTCTGGAACCAAACCAAACCCCTTCTTTTGCATGTCTAATATAGATATATGCATAATGTCTACCTAACTTTAGGCATCAAAATAAGTTGGTTGTTTACCCTTAGTTTTCTCCATAGCAAATAGAGAGAGAGCACACCATAACACTGATTCAGATTTTAAGTAGGCTGAATAGGTCTGGGGGATGATGCCATAGGTGGTAGAGCACAGGGAGTGTTCTGACTCAAACACCTCAGTCAGCATTTGTTGTGGGACAAATCTGGATCTGTGGCCTCAGTTATGACAACATACAGGTGAAGAAATAGGGGGAAGTACTTGTCTGTTGCCAACTCTTCTGTATGACTCTTCTAAGATCTACATGCTAGTTGATTTTTTGGGTGTGCTGTTTACTCATTCCAGACTTTCTCATTTTTCCTTTTTTAAAATCTAATGTCATAAAATATGCTCTGCCTCTTTCAAACAAAATATGTGACACTCTAGTAATTATGCCTTGTTGCTTTCAGGTATTATTTTCCTACGTATGAAAATGATACACTCCTGTGTACGCTGTCAGACAGTGAAGATCTGATAACCGGGGATCAGAATGAAGATATCCCTGTTGTAAGTGAAGATATATGCAATCTCAAAGCTCTCAAACAGAGCAGTGTTTTAAATGACCTCCTGTATGAAGAGAACAAGAGTCAGGAGAAATTCTGACCTTGATTACAGTTGCTGACCTTTGCGTGTTCCTTCTGCAAGACAAAAAAAAATACATTCTTTCACTAATATTGGAATACAGTTTAACTCATAAATGTTTTCACTGGGCAAATATTACATGAATGGGAATGCTAAATAAAATTTAAGTGTAAACTTTTTTGGTTTATCTTCCTTTAAATTCTAGCTTTATTTTAAAATTAAATGCTGGATTTTCTGCTTGGCTCTCCGAATACTTCTAGTATTATTTACAAATAGGATTTTTCATCTTTTTTTTAATTTTTATTCTGAATACATCAGAATCGGAGTTCTATTTTAAGGCTATCTTGTGAAAGGCACAAACAATTGAGACAGTGTGTCTTGATATATGAGCCAATGAGTGAATCTTCTATGTGTTGCTGCTGTTAGCATACAGAAAAGAGCCTGAATTTAATTCTTGGTCTGTTATGTAAAGCAAATTTTGCTATTTTTAACCTTAGACCTTCTTGAAAGCAAAAACAGATCTGTATATCTCTTATTATTCATCATCAATATATTAAGATATATGGTGTCTGTTCTGAAAACTGGCTCAGAAACACTGGTAAAGCCCATGGATATCTGACTGCATGGAAAGCTGCCAATCCAAAGCCTAAAAGAGCATAGGAACAATTGCAATCTTGGTTGCATCAAAGATCCAAAGAATTTAGAGTAGACTTCTTGTATGGTCATGAACTGAGATGCAAAAGAAATTACTGAGGGGATTGCAGACACATAAATCCAAATTATATCCTCAAAATCTCAACTCAACTGTCCATTAAAATTACCATATTTCCTTTAATATTGAACTTTAAAGTCCCCCAAGTAATGAAAGATTTTCAGCATATCCAGAAAGCACCTCAGTCTTGATAGGGCAAAGCAGCTCAGAGCATAGGTCCTGCTAGGATGATCCTCTCTTTCTCCTCTGAAATCTTAAGTTGCTCCAGAGTTCAGGTTTGGCTTTCCATAATACATATAACTGCTTTCAAAACTGGCAGCACGTTCTTTTTTCTTCTTTAGGTCGGTGTTCGAGCACTTGTTCAAAGTATGGGAGTCTCAGCTCAGTGCCCTTCCCTGCCTGGGAAGATTCAAAGCCATAGCTTTGCCTTTGCACAGCCCTCTTTACCTGAAATAGACTGCTGTCAGTAAGAGCTGTTGTTTGTCATTATACAGTGATTGAGAATTATATAGCAGTGCCTGGGAGCAGGGGCCAAAGTTCAAATCTTTACCCGTGTTCTGCTATGCTTCCATATCCAGCCTAATTCATCCTGCAATACATTTGCATCAGTTTCTTTTAATTTGCATTGAACTTGCTTTCTCCTGGCATTACCCATCACCCAGTAGCACCTCTCTTTGCTTCTCCTTTCTTATTTTCTCTTGGGCCCAGGTGTTCTGGAGATAAGTTAGAACAACAGGATGCTGAAAATGTACTGAGGAAGACAGATCAGCCACTTAACTGCGCAATGAAACAGAGACAGAAGCAATATCTGACTCTGTCAAGAGGAAATGGGATAGAAGTGGTTCAGTAGGTGCTGAGAATACAGACAAAAGAAGGGGGCAGGTGTAGTCATATTTCTGCATTGGCTTTGATTAAACTGGTACAAAAATCTAGGAAGAACAACCCCAATATTTTTGAACTAGAATGTCTGACCGTCTTAAATAAGCTATAGTCTGTACTTCCTGGATTTGTAAATTTCTTAATCTCATACAGCAACGGCTGTTGCTGTTTTGGGATTTTTTTCTCTTAAGTAATTTTCTTCCTAAGCAGTTATTTTCTTCCTAAAGTAGAAATTTATTCCAGTCTTTGCTTTTCAGTCAGATTCTTAGCTGAGGTGGGAGTAAGAGTTGATGGCGTTTACATTAATGATAAGTGTGTTGAGCAGTGGAAAAAATCAGCAAGAGAACTATGGCTAAATCAGCAGCACACAAATGTGTTTTATGAGAAGCCCATCTCAGAAGGGCACATTAAGGGAAAGATAAAATTTTATTGATATATCGTAAAGTGAAATTACAAAATGTTTCCTAATCATGAGGAATGTGATGCTGAGTCACTCAAATCCCTACAAAATGAAAACACGAGTCTTAATATCAGCAATATGGAATGACTGCTGTTCCTGGTTCTAACAGAAATTTGGAATAGCAATTGATCAGTGTAGAATTAAGATCTTAAGAGAAATTGTATAAATAACATGGATTGCTTGTCTTTTTTGAATAAAGAGAGAAAGGTACTTAGGAAAAATTTATCAGCAGCATATAACTGTTCATTGAAAATACAAGGAACATGAGCAGTCCGATTAGGGTTGACCTTGTTACTTCAAATACGAACACAAGGCAACAAAGTAGGTTTAAAGTCTCCATAGGTTCACAGAGACAGTTGCTTATAGTTTCTAGAGTAAAAATTGAGCATCTTCATTTAGCACAATGATGCTTCTAATTGATATTTTGCTGGAGCATACTGTATTTGTTCTTATAATGGCCACAATTTTCCATAAGTATTCTTGTCCTTTACCTAAAGCAAACCCAACACCAGTGTCTGTTTTAAAACTGAAGTTATCTTTTTGTCACAAGTAGGGGGACAATTATGACTGCATACAGTGTATAGGCTCAGCTATTAAATGAGCAAATATGTTCTTCTAACAAAAGAGCATTTTTGGAAGCATTACAACAAAAATAGTGTTGCCATAAGTCATAGAATGGACAGAGTTGGGGTTGGCACATGCTCTTGAGAGAGTCAGATCAGGAGAATGAGTGGTGCTAATTGGTATGAAAAAGCTACGCTAATTTAAGTCCAATGCACATTTCTTACCATAATATTTCCTCTTATCCTAGATCTTGACTCCTTATACATACTCACTTTGCTTTACCTAAAGCTGTCCCCTTGTTTTGAAGGACCGGGGTAAAAGGAGGAAAAAGGCTTGTGTCCTGATGACCCATAATTCTTCCTGCTCTTTTTATAAATACCTTAATTATGTCTTTGATACTCCTCCACACGCAATTTATTCTGACAATTCTGTGCAGACTTAATCTGACTTAATGAGTTAATGGTCGTTGATTTTCATTTAAGACGCTTACTGTTTTCAGTTTCTGTATTACATTTGTCTGATTTGTCTGGCATGCTGTGAGAGAGCTGTCAGTGGATGCTCTCGGCTGGCTAAATGGTAACCGATGTGTGAAACACCAAAGTAAGTCTCTGAAAACTCTCTCTTCTATGGTCATCTCTCAGTGCCATTGCTGCTTCTCAATTCCAGTTAGATCTCTACTAGTGAGCGAGCTGTTTGGTACAATATCTCTCTCTCTCTCTCTCCCATTTTACAGAGTGGTTGACCTAAATCTGACACAAGAAACTGAACTGTGAACAGAAGTAGAGTCACTTTCTTCCAGGGTTACCGGTCTCCATGCTCAGATTCAAGTCCATAGTGGACATTGGACTAGGCCTTGGCAACATCTACTATCAACTGCCATTGAACAGCAGCAAATTTCACAGCTTTGCTTATGACTTGGTGCTGTATTACATGATCTTGCATTATTTGCATTTTACTTATACATATAGAGAGGCAAAAGAGAATCAAAGATCCCTGGAGTAAGGCTGTATTTCACAGAGGCAACATGAAAAATACTTTGTTTTCCCCAAGAGTTTTTGTTAAGTCATGATGCTTTCTGGGCCTTAGTTACAATGGAACAACTGAAGTGTCTAGGGGCAAATTGTGCCCTCATCTATCTCTGCCAGGTACATCAAACTTCATTAGACAACAACTGTCACATGGAACAGGTAATTTGTAACCCTACAATTAATTACTGCTTCCATGTAATAGTCATTAGAATCAGCTGCTGTAGAAATACTACAGGCAACAGTGGTTGTATGAAGAACCTAGTTACGCAAAATTCATTCCTTTTCTCCATGAGCACTGAATGTGCTGTTCTCCCCAGTGGTTAGGGTTTTTTTTTCTATTGGAAGTTTTCTGCTACTAAGCCATGCTTAATTTGACTTCTTCCACCAGTGAAATTTTTAGTTGCTTCTTGATTTGATTTTACAGCTTTTCCTAGACTCTTGCTCATGAAGATACAGATAAGGTAGCTATTTTAGAAATTACCACATAACCCCTTAGTTGAACTCACATTTGGTATTTTACATCCCCGATAAATTCACTCTTTCCTTAGGAAGAGCAGGGGAATTTAGGATATTTACAACTAAAAATACATCAGTTGTCTTTGCATAAATTTAGATAGAAATAAAAGTATTTTCCTTCCACAAATGTTCCTTGGAACACAGTTCTCTCCATCTGGTTTACCATCCCGAGACTGAGAAGCTGCCTATGTGTAGATTTACATATGAGCCAAATGTCTAAGTTTCCATTATAATCAATAAATGTAGTCTATGGATCCTAGAGTCATTCAGCTCACCCTAAAGTAAACACCTAAAACTTTATTCAGTTTCTTGCCCATAGACATCTAGTGTTGTCTGAGATGCTTGAGAATATGGTGGTCTCCAGCTGCTTCCCCTGAAGGATGCTGATCTATCAGAGGTCTTGCGCCAGTTTTGTCAATTGCATATGAGCATTTCAGATACCATGGAGCATCTCAGAAGGCATTGAGGCATACCTAAGTCAAAGCAGCTAAATCCAGCACCTTTTGGCTGGTAGGTAAATACCTCTTTTAGGCTGCATTAACTATAATGGAAACCTAGGCACCTATGTCACGTCTGTTCCCCTACCTCTGGACTCCTAAATTTAGTTATATTAATTTAGAGCTGAATTCTACCCTACTATTGTGGAATTCATTTAATCTGAAGGTAGATATCTACATGGATCAGATGATTTGCCTTCTGGAAAGAACTAGCTTCAGTAGCTACATTGGAAATATCTAAAACTAGTCATTTAGTCTCTGCTGTTCTGTTCTTACAAGAGCTTTGGGGCTAGGACGGCAGTTACATTTTGGCACATAGGGTCACAGGTTAAATTATAATCATTTATTGATCATATATCATCATATATAATCATATAAATTATAATCTAAGTGTAGAAACCACTAAAACGTAGCAAAAGTACCCCACAAAACTTTCTTAGATGTGCTTCAGTGACTCAGGGAATCTCAGTTACAACCTGCTATTGAGTAGGTGTATGTTAAACAGGAGTAGTCGAGAAACTGGACAAGTTCTGCAGGTAGGTTGTGATGTCTTTGTTCTTCCTGCCTGTGAACTATTATTGTGTCTGTATTTTTGTCTTGGAAGTCCCTCCTGAGACTGAATACGGATGAAAAAGATGGTAACAGAAGTCTGTAGACCTCACTGAGGAATATGGCTAAAACTTGACTATCCCACTCCTGCCTTTTTAACCACATCCCAGGTTTTTCATTCATATCTGAACATTTTTTTGGCTTATAAACATTTTGGATCAAGAACTCTCTTTTTTCTTTTTCAAAATTTTATTTCCAGCATTTAGCATGCATGGCTTAAGCATGTTGAGACCAGCAGGCACTGTTACAATGCAAAATAATGACATTGTAATGACATCCAAAAAAAAGAGCTATGGTTTATGGTGATTTAACCTGGCTCTTGACATAAATTATAAGAGTCTTTGTACCAACTCATCACAGGAGAAAGCATTAGATAGCACTTAAAATGGCACGTATCCCCTCAGGGTACCTTTGCAAAGGAAAGAGTTTGTAGCTCTGCACAAAACTAGGACTGAAAAGACCCCAGCAAAATGTGTCCCTTCCTCTGGCAGCTCGTACCTTTCAGTACTAGCATAAACCAGGAAACCAGAACGCCACAAGGACTTAGGTGTGAATTCAAACTAGAGGGGCTGCTGCTAGGTGAGAAACCTAAGGCAGATATTAGTCATTATTAATTATTATTTTAAAATCTACAGGCTGGTGGTTGTTTATACAAATGGTATATCTGACTATATAGCAAAGAAAGTACAAGGAGTATGAGGAGCCTTATCTCATCACAGGTAGGAAAAACATACTGCTCTTTGTCTGCACTTACTGCTCCAGCGTGCCCACGCGCTGTCAGACTCTTAACACTCCTGCAGTTTTTCTTTCGCAGGTATCCGCGCTGGTATCATTACTTAGATAAGAGACATTCCAGAAACTCCTGGTTTTCCCTTTAGTACCACGAGGAGCCCGGGAAGTGCCATTGGCAGCTCTCTAGTATTATGCTAAGCACCTGAACACTAGTAAGCTCCAAATGTGATTCTTTGGTATAAAGTATAAACCAATGCTTCAAAATTTCAACTCTGGGAGGGTCGTGCAATGCATTTTTCTATCACATCACATGAGGATGTAGTGAAATCCCTCAGAATAATTACAGGCAGACTTTTGGCATCACCTCAAGCCACAGCTCCATTGAGCATTACGAGATTTATTTTTTTATTTCTGTGCTCTCAGGAAATATCAGAACAATATAGAAATAAATAATGCAGGAATTGCTGATTGCTCATTAGAGAGTCTGTCTTTGTAAACTGCCTGCCACAGCTTTGCAGAGCTGAGCTCTGCTTTAACCTTTAAGTGGTTTTAGCTTTAAACTTCCAGTTGTATTGTGGTCGGTTTGTTACTATCTGATGCACATCTGTCTTCACACCATCTACAGAAATATTGCTGTGAGTCTTCACAAATATTTGACCTTTTTTAATAAACTGCCTGATATTTTTGTTTGAATCTAAATGAAATAAAGAGCAAATAAGCAAGGATGGAGGTTAGCATTTGTGAAGAAGTATCATGGATGTGTGACAATGCTGGCCTCCTGTATTTTTACAGACAGTGACTTACCATACATCCTTTGACAAATATTGTTACTTCCCTGTGTGTCAGTTTCCTAAACAGCAAGATTGTGATTATATGATAATAACTACCAGGGAAAAAAAAGGCACATATAAGATAGGATTCCAATGTATGCATGCAGCTTATCTGCACTAGACAGGTTTAGAAGGTGACTAGATCACAGTCAAAATAGTTACTCATTCAAGAAGAGGAACCTTTATTTGGGGGTACATTCCCATAAGGAAACAAAAGTTAAACACTTCGAAAATGACATCTTTTAAAAAGAAAGGTTACCTTCTGAATCGGATTTTCAGAATATGTCTGATTTGCCATCACCTGAGGTTTTTAAGTAGAGAATTAATATTATGTAAAAGATCATGTGCTTTCAGTCACATTACACATCTTCCAAGTGTTCAGTTGCATACTAAGGAAGACCAATTTTCTGTAAGAAAAAAATAGCTGCATAACATAGGGTAGCCATGGTTCACACTGGTTAGAGAAGATGTTCCTGTTAGTCTCCTCTAGCCTTAAAAGCTATAAACCCACGAGTCTGCTGAGATTTAAAACAAAACCTGCAAAATATTGTGCATCCTTTAATTCATTTAATTGTTCCTTTGCTTTATAAACCATCTCCATTTAAAATCCTAGCTCTCTACAAACATTTCAGGTGCAGTTTAATATTTTCCTCCTAAAGTATATACATACAAGGTAGATAAGATTTCTCAGGATTCCCTTGAGCTTGTGTTATTGTATGTACCTTGCCTTTGCTTCAGCATAGGAAAGTTTCTGAGTAAGACAGGACTTTTTTTCTCTATTAGAGCTGATACTTGGATGAGATTCTTTTCTCAAAGTTAACTGCAGTGGTACCTTCATTCGTATCCTCATCTTAACCAGAGGCCTGAGTTTTCTAACTTGCATTGAGCCACTCAGCCAAACAGGCTACATTTCAGGTAAGCAATCTGTGAAAGGACTGATCACTTAGTAATGCTGATACTGTTTCTGTAGACATGAAGTATGACAAAAAATCTTAATGCTAGATCCTTAATTTCTTTTTCTTTATTTGGATAGAATACAATGGGGATCCATTAAAGAATCTTTAATAAAAGAACCCCTGATATCCTCTGTATGACCCCTGTTGCGTTGGGGCTGGAAAAAATCTTTTGGAGGTTTTCACCAGATGACTGCTGACGCCTGTGGCAGTCCCAGAGTGCTCTCAGACCCCTCACCCTCTAAGCATAGCGAGGGGCAGGTGAAAGGCAGGATGCTGGGATCCGTGCTGCAATGGAACAGCATGGACCCATTGATGTGGACTGTCCTCAGTGACCTTTAAAGATTAACAAGATGGAGTTCCTGCTGCTTCCTACTAGGCTCTGGTGCCAGAGCCTACTAGGCTCTGAAAATTGTCTAGTTGCCCCTAATGACTGGTTTGAAACCAGTTAGAGAGGATTCCAATCAATATCTAAAATGAATGTCAGCATCCTGCCAAGCAAGGATTTTCTGCTATTTAGTTTTGTTTCCCTCTGAAAAAAGAATTCCTTGATGTGTTTGACAGTGTTTATCCACTAAATTTCTTTTGGGCTTTGTGCTGATTAAAAATAGTACAGTCTAAGACTCTGGCCTCTCTTGTTGCCACTGTTTTATTCCTCATCTCTGCCTCTGCCACCATCGCTCTCGTTACACCCAGCCACCTCCCACTCCTCGGTCAGGTCTACCTTGCAGGCTCACAGGAGTCATCCACAGCATAAGTGCAGACTCTGGTTCTTCTCCCAGGAGATGATGAAGTCCAATAAGATTCTAGCAGCAGCTGAAAGCTGACCTGAAAATAAATAAAGGGCTTTGGGACTAAGAGAAGGGAATCTGTAAAAATGATGCCCCAAGTACTGCCTTAAAATGAAACAGAAAATTGGATAATAAGCTGTGCAGAAATCACAGGAGGGTCAGGGGACTGTCGAAACATTGAGTGGGAATTTACACTGACTTCCAGAGTGACAGCAATGGCTGGAAGGAACAAAATTAAGTAAGATGACAAGACTACTACCAAACTTCTTCTATTACAATAAAAATATTAAGCTCAAAATATCAGGGCAACACTGGCCAAAAATAAAGCTGAGAAAACCAAAGCATCAAACTGTCATCCAGGTAGAAATGGCAGTTGTAGATGAAGCTGTGTAACTGAGTGAGGTATCAGTATATCATCTGGAAGCTAGACTAAATATTATTTCAAGTAGCTAAGGATTTAATAGAGCTTAGTACATGTGCAGGATATCTCCCATGCAGACTTATAGCTTTGCAGAGGCAGGGGAAGGTAGTAAGTCCTCTTAAATATTGTCGGTGGTCTCTGGTCATGAGGTAAAAGGCAAGAACATGTTTTCTGCATGTACATGGGATGATCCATGTAAAAATCAGTAGTTACAGGATATTGCAAAAGGGCTTTTATAAGTCAATAATGATAAAGTATGTCTTAATCTATTGGACATAACAATATTTGAGCATAATATAAACAGACGACTGGTGTCATCTGTTGTGCAGGCTGTGAATTAATGTTCTGGTGGCTACAAAATAGTAAAGGACATCTGGATTTTTGTCTAATTTCAAAGAAACAATTAGTATTTAATCCTTTTAGTTTCAGAGGTTTTATGTCTGCCTGTGAAAAGGCTATATCCATCCAAAAGATTCTGTCTTTTCCTCCAGGTGTTTAGAGTGGTCACTGCTTGCTCTTCTATTTCGTAACATGTTTAACTCCTTGCCCCTCTGAATTTAGATAGCAACTGAAACAATCTTAGCTTAGACACATGGTGATAAGGCAGCCATCTGTTTAAGAAGTGGTCCAATATATCTCATTTTCAGTCATTGACTTAAAATACCCTTTAGTTTTAGCTCCTTACATTCTATTAATTTGTTCTATTAATGATTCTTAATTTACATTATTTTTTGTCTCACATTATATGGAAAATAGGAGGCTTAGAGTCTGTAAGCTGAAATTAGAAAAAAGGCAGAAACCATGTAATGGTGGAACATCTTGAGATGCAAGATTTCCAAAAACGTCAAAGGCATGCCAGGAAATGCATTTTTTTCCCCAGAACAATCAGAAATCTTGCAAAAATATGAACTAAATTTTTTTTTAATTTATTTTCTGAAATTAAACTTAATTTTTCAGGAATAGGAGACATTGAGAATACTTAGCACACAGAAAGTATTAGAAGGCATATTTACAAAGTAGGTGTAACTTGTTTACACTTGAATACCGAGGAATAGACAGAACAGCAGCGGTGGAACAACACTGCCCTAATGAATCCTTCCTAGAGATTTTCCTTGCCCTCCCACCCTCTGATGAATCCTGATGTCTCAAACCTCCTGTAAGGTTTCAAGGGTCCTTGGTTCCCCCTGATTTCAACAGGAGTTGCCAGGAGTAGGCAGCTTATGGATTCAGTCACCAAATGAATTCACTCCTGTTACTGACTGCTGCAACCAGTAACTGCAGTAAGTCACACTATAATGTATTTTCCTAGTGAGCAGCACTTGTTTTTATGACAAAGAAAGAGCCATGTAAGTGCTTGCAAAGACGGGGAAGAAGGGAAAGACATGTCTTCATTTTCTCCCCTCCCTTCTCCAGTGTCTGGGTGACACCACTTCTCCTGTCCTCCAGCTGTCCTGCAGCCAACTGCCCTTTAATCTCATGGCAACTTGCCCTGGGCAAAATTCTCCTTTTCCAGTGGTGGTGGAAGGTTACGGCCTCCCCATCATCCAAGGAAAGCCAAAAGAGTGAGAAGCCCTCTGGACTCCTCCTTCCAAGAGCATATTGTTTATATTCACCCTTCTCCACTTCGCAGCAGAGCACAGAATTTTATCCCTGCCTCAGCAGGTCACTTAGGGGATTGCAGGCAGATGGTTCACTGTCAGGCTCCAATTTCCTTAATCCCTCATCCCCTTGAGGGCAATAGCTACTGTGCCAGCTAAAAACACAACTAGAGCACTACTTACTGCATCTCCTTTGCCGGTAGCCTGCTGATACGGAAGTTCGGACATGTGCACAGAATAATTTTCAGTGAAATCTCTGATTTCCCGGCTAAATCCAAGTAAGGGCCTGGGTGCTTTAAAAATCGGGTTAAGTAGAACGGTGCCAGTTCCCATGACTGGTTTTTCCCCCCAGTGACTGCTTGTCTGTGGATTTTACGCTGTTCTCTGAAGCAGGGATTGCCCCTCCAGGCTAACCACCCTCAGCGGGGGGCTGTAGACCTGTGCTTGTTTTGGAGCCATGTTCTTGCACTGGCCTTTCTCTCCTGTGGCAAAACATCCAGGAAACTGAAAAACGTTTAAGATGGGCCTGCCTGAGCAGCAGATACTTGAAACCGTTTCAAGCGGAGGAAGAGACAGGACCAGATCCCCACTCCTGCGCAGCTGTACTAACTAGGCTCTTACACGGCAATTCCGCCCACAGCGTGAAAGCAAGCAGTGAACACCTTCCAGTAATTTCAAACGAGATGAAAACAACCTCCAGGGGAGACTGTGGGCTGCATATTTTACCTAGAAGAAATTTCTGCAGCCTTCATTCAGGCAATTACATGCTAGCGAGCAAAAGGCTTTTGAATGCAAACTTCCTTGTCCTTTTCTGCTGACTCCCTGATTCCTATGCTGACTGGTCTGGGCTTCATTTTAGGATGCTCACCCCTGTGGACTAGAAAGGGAACACAAGTACCAACTCAAGGGCTCTGTATTTCATGGCAAGGGCAGGTAGGTAAGAGTTGCTACACAGTGTCTGAGCTACTTGTAAAGGCACCAGCGGTTCCTACAGGTGCGCAGAGCTGGGTCCTGAGTAGAAGAAGGGTACATCAGCACAGAGAAATTGTGGCACCAAGCAGCGACCAGACCTGACTTGCTTTAGTGCTAGCGTGGTTACGGCACTACGCTACTATGGTGTGATAATAAGCAACAATCGGGGGCTCGAGGCAGCTCTCCCGTGTCAATACTGTTTAGCTTCCTCAAGCCTTGCAGGTAATTGCTACACAAGTAAAAAGCACACGTGCGGTAACGACTGCCACAAGTTTGCCATTATTCGATTAACAAACTGCAGAAGTCTCTCCTGTCCTTTTCTACACAGTGTTTCTGTTTCTGTCTGAAACTGGTTTTGTCACTGGTGACAGATTGCAAGCTGCCTTACCTTTATAAAGTTGACCGCTTTAGGCTCTGCATCCATTACTGTCATTTAACACATTGGAAGAAACGTAGAAACAACTGCTGCTTCCACAGAGCATGCTACAAACTCCCTGTGAAAAAATCAGATGTGATATTTTGACAGAGAACATTGCTTGGCGTGCAAGGCGTCTGAAATTAGCCACTTAATATGCTGGAGTCAGTGGACAAACTACAAATAGCTGCCTGCTTTCTCAAAACATTGAATAATTTAAGTTCACAAATTCACTTTCATTAATCTTTAGAGAATAAAAATGAGTTTGTGTCCTTTGGGAGGAAAAAAAGTTCCACCTGAGACAGGCAAAACTGCCATCACTGAAGTAGAAAAACTGAAGTGTGGCAACTTCCCGGGATTACACAGGAATAGCACAGAGCAGGAATATTCGACCCTATTTTTTCAGGAGGCACAGACCCCTCAGAAGCTGGTGGCGCATGCAGAGTCACACACGCAGGATACGAATTTGCTTTTCTTGGTCACTTTGGAAGCAGCCCCTGGAGCACCTGGTTGGAAACCACAGATTTAGGAGTTCAGAAGAAAGGATGGGACTAAGTGTGTCCCACTTTCTGGTAAGTGGGAGTTAGCAGGCTTTATGAAAAGATATGTTCTGTCACGTAGAAGTTTTGTATGGACTACAATAGGTAGATGGCTGACCTGAAAGGACGGAAAGGGCTGTGGGGCTGAAAGCCCCTGTGCTCAGCTGTGCGGTGCTTCATCTTATCATTCCTGCTGCATGGCCTTTTTTTTTTTTTTTTAAAATGAAGTAAACGTTCCTAGAGATACCAATCTGGGTCACTGAACTCAAATAATTCCTCAAGCAGTTCAGTCCAGTAATATTAAAGAAGAGCTCAAGTGATTCTGAATCACTGACACACCTGAGGATCTTTTATTCATTATTTTCTGTGCATTATTGATTGTACCTTTTGCTCGTTTGCTCAAAGGGAGTTCAATTGCATTCAGGAGCTGAAAGTTTGTACCGTCTGACAGTTGGTCCGGAGGCATCTCCTGGCCTCCAGGCGATTAATTTCAGAACCTTAATCACTGTGCACATTCACTGGTTTTCAGTGATCGGCCAACATCTGAAAGGGAAGACGTGGAATCTGAACTACCCCCTGCCTCGGTGGTTTCTTCAGGCAATGAGTGCAGAGAGAGCATGTACGTGCTCATCACAAGTGCAGGCATACTGGGGGGAGGCATTTAGATCTTGTGCCATCAGTGAAGCTCCTTTTAGTGTCAAGTATTTTTATATTTTGTAATTAATTTTCACAGAATAAATTCTTGTCTCTCTAACCCTATGCAAAATGTTTTCTTAAAAGAAGTTTGGTTTGGGGGCTTGAAAGTGCTTTTAACAAGTATTTGTATTTTTACTCAGATTAGTAAGTCAAGCACATGCGTTATTATCTGCTGGTAGTTCTTTTTCCTTCAACAGCCTCCTGGACCACTCATCTCATTTTTGTGAGAACACATCAGACAGTCTCTCTCCAGCTCACTTGAACATAATGCAATTTAATGCAGGTCATGCAATCTCAGAAGAGCATACAAGGCCGAGCAGCTGCATTTGCTGTTCTGCCTAACACTGACAAGGCCTCTTAAGATAAGGGAATCAAAAATTTCTTATGATATTTGTGCCTTTTCATTAGAAAGGCAGTTTATTCCAGCCTCAGAAGCTTGCCACCCACAACTTCTGTGTTAGCACTTCGGGTTTTGTAGTGAAAGGAGAGGGGGACAAAGAGAAGATATAAATGCAGTTGCATTAGATAAACTGCTGGGAGAAGGGCAAAAGCAGTCTAACACAATGTTATAAAGTGACACTGTTGTCTGTGCTGGCCAATTTACAGAAAAATGCTGAAATGGAGTTCCTGGTCCAGCATAGTGTCTTCATTTATCAATGTGACTTTCTTTCCTGCATTGAGGCAATTTGGCAAACATGTCTTCTTGCAGAGCAAATTTTGAGAGTTTCAAAAATACTAAATCTATTTATCAGTCTAATCTATTGATACCTTTCTAAAGAGCCTTTTTGTATAAATGGTGTTCAGCCATCTATTTTAATTCAAAGAGGCTTATCCTATCCTAATCACGTTTTCCATATGTACAACTTGGCAAGTATTTTATATTGAGGGATAAAGTAACCAACAAACATAAAGAGAAAGCAGTAAGTTTTCTCTCTTCTAGAGAGCTCACTGAATGTACCTCAAGTGTTGGAAAAGATGATTAATGATAGTCTTTTTTTCCTACACTTGAAAGCAAAAAAGCTGAATTTATTTATAGGACTGTTTGTTTAGAAGAGAGAAGTATTGGGGGAAAGACTACATTAAAAAAGAAGTATTTTTTTTCTATTCATTTCTGCATATTAACTTCCCAATATTTTTTTTTTCTTTTGCAAGTATCCTGTGACTCCATGTCAATGTTCTTCATCCCACACTGATAAGCACCCCCGTACGCTGAAAAGCTCTGCTGTGGGTGCCATATCCTTAAGGAAGAGACAGGATCTCTGGAGACCAGAGCCCAAAAGTGCCCTGCATGTATGAGCAGTGACTGCCCAGATTCCCTGTTTCAGGTACAGAAAGATGTAAGTCAGATGGAGGTGTTAAAAACTAGATAGAAACTCTGTTTGTGTTTGATTCCTAAATCCTTGGGTTTAGGTTATTTTCTTGGACTAAGTAGGATAACTGTTTAATGATTCAGTAGGCTCTCATTAAAAAATATTTGGAAGTTTTGATGCTACATTAGCCAATACAAACAACATTATCACATTCTTGCTACTGCTTCCCTCTCCTTCCCCCCATCGCATCTTAATCCTATTTTGGTCCTGGGCTCTGAGCATCAGGAATACATCCATATGTATTTGCAGAGTGCCAAAATATCATGAGTACCTTTTCTGCTTTGACTTAGGTTCTGGCGTAATATAAAAAATGAATGATAATATTAGCTCCCAGGTCCTTTTTTCAAGCATTGGTTAAGTGCATTCTCTCATCCTCCATGGGCAGCTAACATCAATTTATAATTAGGCTCAGCCACTTCACTGTAGGATTCTATACAGTTTTCCAGCTGGCATAAAATGATACTGTCTTAATATTCTCAGAAACCTCATCTTTCCCTCCCTGAACTATTTCATTAATGTATTATGCTCATGTTTTCTAGGATAGCATAGTTCTACAATTGTATGTTTACAGAAGTTGTTGGATTCGCCTAGAGCAGGGACTCGAAGAATAGTGTAATTGCAATGTGAAAGTCTAACTGTTATATGCTGACATCTTAAAATTGGTAAAAATTCTAGTGCAAACCCATGCCCGTGGAAGGAAAGTTGTTCTCCAGAATTACCTGGAAGTCATTAAGGCACTTGTTAAGCCCATTAATCAAACAGGGAGGCTAGCACTGTTCTCCTCACAATTTCCAGCACTCATGCTTGGGTGAATCTGAGTGGTGAGCCAACTGTGCTGGTTGTGATGATGAAAGGCATTTTTAAGCATTATGCTGCATTTTTTGAGATCTTTGAATTAAATATGCTAAAATACTCAAATATAGTGGCATTAAAGCAATATATACCATAGCTCACCAGCATTGCCAAGTGGTAAAGATACTGTGCACTATTATGCAAGAATCCCAGGTGTACCTTCAGGATCAGGCGGCACCTGCATGCCATTTTTGCTCACTATGTGTCTGTTTGCAGCAACTGTTTTTAGGATATTATACTGAAAACCTTTTCCTATTTCCAACACGCATTCATTTGCATTCCCATGGGACCACACTCTGCTGTTGATGCTAACTGGATGCTGTACAGTATCTCCCTTTTCCAAATAGAGGTATTGCTCAACAGGAGCAAAGGAATTTGAATGCAAATCCATAGTTACCCAGTGGGAATGAGAAATTACTTCTTATTGTCTCCCCGCAATTTCAACTTTGGTGAAACGCACGGGGTCTTACACTTACATGTAACTTCCATTATCTGTGCAGGGCAAGTCATTGCTACTTTCCAGTAATTGTGCTATTCTGCTAGGAGAGCTGTGAAAACATGGCTGCGTTTGTAGGCTTTTTAGACAAACATTTTTTCTGACTTGACCCAGGTCTACTTTGAGTTTAAGTTGGAAACCTTTCCAGCTCAAAACTCATGAGGGTCCATGCCTCTGGCATGAGGCAATTCTGTAGAAAAACACCAAGCTACCTCCAAATAAGAACTGTAGGGTATGGTATTATGCCTTGTAGATATTCCTCAAGCTGTGCCAATTTTTTGCATGGTGCCTGCATGTTACAAAGATTGTGCATATCATAACTGGGTTGGCCATTAAAAAGATTTGCATGTTAGCGAGAGGACAAGGTAAGGTCTGCCAGAAGTTTGTGCCAACTAAACATCCTTGCTTTAAATCTTCGTTCACAGTAAGAGGGTGTGCTAGGGCCATTCCAGAAATAACCCCTCTGCTCTCACTGCCTACAGACAGGGAGGCAGAGGTTAAACCTCAACTCGTCAAGTCCTTTTTAAGAATCAATCATATACTAATCCCATTGAGCAGCCTGCTATGGTTGGAGACATGAAATGATACACAGACATGAGAAAAATCCCTGACATCCGCCCAGGGCTGCACTCAAAAGTTCATGTACAACAGCGGGGCTCAGTTAAATGCTCGATTACTGTGAATACCCTGAAAATCTGGCATTTCCAGCGATCAGACATGCAAGTTAGGTGCACCACACAGCCTTTTGCAGACTGCTGTTTTGCAAATGAGGCTCTACAAGGCCAGAAGCAAATCAGGAAAACAAGTGAGGCAAGGGGCAGCCTGGATGACTGCTTGTGAAACCCTTCTGTTGGAAACAGGCTCTGTGCCAGCCTTTCCTTTTCTGTGATGTTTTCCTTTCAGGTTTGGGTCCACTGTCTACCTCTGCCTCTTTTGAAGTTTTTTTTCCTTTGAACATTGTGTTCTTGCTTCACAGGGAAGCAGAGCCATGGGAGCACAAGCAAAAAAAGCATTTGTAGCTCCAGCATCCAGAGTTCTGGCCTCTCACTTCATTTGCTTCGGGCTCCTCGCACATATTCAAAGCCCTTACGAAGCCCAGTCACTGCTGGCAGCAGTGGGTTTGCCTGTTCCCAGTTTCTTTGAGCATTAGAAGTATTATTAGGGTATCGCCTACTTCTGCAAGAGAAGGAAGTTACTTGGAAATCTATGTAGCAGTTGGAATCTAATTTCCTTAAAAAGATGGAGAGGATTTTTTTCTTTTTTCCTTAAAAAATAGAATCCCAGCTTCATAATGCATAAGAAACCTCTGAAATGCTTGCTGAGCTCGTTGAAATACATAAGCCTAAATTAGATTCTCTGCAGGCAGTTCCAGAAACTTGAATCTGGAATTTTGATCAGGTAAGAAGCATGGCTGTTGGAAAAATGTGGTGATGTATAGCCGTGTTTCACAGTCTAACCTTGCGCATGCATGCTTCAGGTAACAGACCAGAGCAGTCAAGTGCCTGCATTAGTGTTAGAGGGAGGCACGTTTTTTTCTTGAACATAATTAATCTTTTTTTCCTGCAACCCATGTGCCTCGTTTGGAGGGCTATGTCACATCTTAGGCTGCACATCCACCCTGGGAAAAGAAAAGGGAATCAAAACCTTTCCTAAACCAAGCCTCCCTCCCCCGGAGTGCATCCGACCGTCATGCCGTCTGTCCCCCCACCGTGCCACTGGCCAGCCCAGCCAGGTCCGCTCGGTGCTGCCGCCTGTCACCAGCAACTTTCCAAGCCGGCTCTTGCCCCTTGCAGCACCAAAGGCTGGGCACCATCCCAGGCTCTGGCAGGGGCATCTCCACACAGAGCGCAAGCACCCTTGCCCAGGGCTGTCTCAAAGCCAAGCCTAACTTTGAGTCTTCCCTTTGTTTGGGGAGTCTGGTGCTTCCCAGCGAGCACAGTGGAAGATGCGCCATCTGCTATCGGTTCCTCTGGAGCAGCGGCTGTCTGCTAAGTTGCTTGTGTTATCAGGCACCTGATGTTTAAATAAGACTATACACCTTTAGTAGACTATACACCCCAAGAAGTGTACTCCTTTGGGACGCGTAAGTATTTTGCAGCACATTTTCAGAAGTTGAAAACTGCATGGGAAGTGGAAGATACTGCGACCGCTGTGAGCGGTGGGTGCAAAGCCAAGATCTCCCAGCAGAGTCAGCAGTCTCAGTGTGCCGTGGCTGTGTACTGATGGCACGAATACCTGCTGCTAGAAAGAATCCAGCAAATTGGTGCTGCTTCTCTGGAATACCCAGGTACAGCGTAAACTCCCTGTGAAATGGGGAATTGCTACTTTTTTCACTTTCAGAGAGGCATCAAAGCACAGAGAACCCAGGGAAAGTATCACAAGGGGTGGCTGAGCATACATCTGCCTTTTAGGTATTTAAACTCATCACTTAACTCCTCAAACTCACCTTTCAGGAGCCATTTAATCCCAGAGACAGCTGAGTCACTGTAGCAAAATAAGAACTTAGAACAGGTTCTTAGAGGATTCAGTGGGCAAATAAAAGCATGTTCATTTTATCATATTACATCTTATATAATAGTTTGTAGTAAATTTGCATGGTATTCCCTCCATGCATCTTCTCACCAACACGACACAAGGACTAGGTGCAAGCTGGTGATTTCAGTTTGTGGCAACTATGACATTATGAAAACTATTTTGCTTGCATGGCAGAAAATGAAAGATTTTTTTAAAATTTGTTTTGGTCAGTCAGATACAGTTTGTTTTCATCTTTTTGTCTTAAAGTTGGAATTGAATAAATGACAATAAAGACAGGAACTGACAATTGGTTATTGAAAACTTTGCTTGCTGCCCATTTAAAAAATACTAGCGGGCCATTAGCGGGCCAGTTTGCATTCCAGCTGAGAACTGGTAACTGGTTTAATTACTGAAATGCACTACTATTTAAAAAAAAGAAAGGTACATCAAAAAAGGAAGACAAAATATTCTCTGGAAAATTAAGATGACGTCAAAATAAGACCTTTCCCTGTAGGATCTTTGGGTCTAAGCTAGTCTGCTTTTTCAGCAGAGAAATATAGTGCTGGAAAGTTTGTGAACAGCTCTTTCAAAATAGCAAAGGGGATGAGTCTAACAGAGCGCATGCCTATCATGGGTTTTCTGATTACTACTGTAAGATGGGCGGAAGGTTGACCAGCTGATTTACACACAGTCTGAGATCCCTACTGGGGGACAGCAGAGCTTTGTGGAGACGCGGAGGAGAATGTGCTCCTTCGTGGCCACAGCAGAGTCCACTGCTCCTGCAGCCTAGGCAATTAAATGTTGAATCTCGAGGCCGAAGGCTGCACACATGAGGCAGTGCACGTGGCAACCTGGCCGAGGCACCACAGCTGAGGTTGCTGCTGACTTCTCTGTACAACAGAACTCTCTTTGGAAATTTGGCGGCCAAGTACACAGACAATCAAACTGCTCAAATCCTAAAATAAACACATCATAACTACCAAGGCTCAGAGACAGGGGCTCTGCTTTAGGTGTATTAAACCAATGGTCTTTTTCTCAGGCTGCAGCGAGGGAGAGGCCGATTCTCATCTCGGTTCATTGGTACAAACTTCTGAAGGCAGGAGAGTGATAGCTGGTTTAAAACATGGCTGTGTGTCTGCAGGTGTGGTTTCAAATAATTTTCCCTTCTGGTGAACAAATACAAAAATAATCTAATAATCTACTATAGGATCTTTAACGATCTGGTTCCTGTCTGTTCTGCCCTTCCAGGTGGTCCAGTTTCTTAGTAAAATGAGATATTTTAAGCCTTGTCATAGACAGGGTCACACAGACAACTGATCATCGTTTTCATGTCTGCAGCATCATTTTATTACCGCAGGCAGTGCAAATAGAATAAACCGAGAGACCATAATCTCTCCATTTCTCTGCTGACGTGAATATTACCCTGTGCTGGACAGGCCATTTGAGAAATCTTAAAATCAAAGGAAAAATATAATCCTCCATGTAAATCACTGTCACTTGAACGACTTTGCTGCACAAACCATAATGCTGATGGAAACCCAGAGCAGAATTAAGACCGGCTTTAAATACGTGCGACTCATTCCTTCTGCTCTGCCAAGTCATCAAAAGAGGAACACACAGACACGAAATGATTCATGCAGGAAATCCAGAATACTGCAGAATTCATCCCTCTGCTGTGGCACGCTCATTTTAGTTTCACGCATTTTGTTTCCAATCCAAATAGCTTTCAAGAGAAGACACCGCTTCTGTGTTTTATCCAGGTTACTTGGGATGTAGTGTGAGTGACATGCCTTGACACAGGCAAGAATTAGCAAATACAGCACAGTGGTTCCTGAATTCAGGGATTCTGCATTACAAACCTCCAGGCTGGAGATGTCAGCACTGCAGACACTGTTTACACAGGAGTCAAGTTTAAGCCAAGGAAGCATCTCCCTGAAGGACTGCTGGCCTGGACTCAAAGGTTAAGCAGCGCAAAAGGAAGAATCTCTTATAAGCAATCACAGAGAAAAATATATTTAAAAAAAAAAAAAGAAGAAGAAGAAAAGAAAGAGGTAGAATATTTCAGCTTGGTACCTCACTGGGTTTTGGCCTGCCCTAGTCATTTGTGTTGTTCCTGCATCACTCTCTGCTGTCACTGGCCTGAAACCCCCCTTTGGGTTTTTACAGTTTTTGAGCGAAATCCTGGCAAGGGAGGGAGATCAGAGTGGTTTGTCACCAGCAATCAGACGCTGCAGGGCAGCCCGCAGTAGTGGAAAGCCAAATAACATGAAGCAGAGCCCATCCTTTTCAGGCCACAGGCATCTTCCCGGCCTCTCGATGGTATCACCGCAGCAGCGAGCACAGCGTGACCGTATCTGTCAGTTCACCTGTTTCTCTCAGCTCATCGACACCTGCATTTCCCATGTCACCCATTCTGATCTCCACACTTCCCCGTCTGATTAGACTGAGCCCCAGTACAGATGTCGGCAGCCCAGTTCACTGCTGCCTGGTCCGGGGAAGGACCGGGGAGCACCAGGACACCCTGTGGTCGGAGCAGGGCGAGGGTACGTAACCCTGCTCGGCGGGGGAAAAGTCACGTCATGCAGCCGAGGAGCTTACGGCGCAGGGTCCCGCTCCTGAAGGACACGGAGGGCAGGTTTCCTTTGCTGCTCTCTGACCCCCCCCTTGGCAGGAACCTACTTTAAAAAGCCGGTATCTCATTGCAAGGCACTGAAAAGCAACACAGGTAATGAAGAAAACGTAACCGCGCCTTAAAACTGACGTCTGCCAGCATCTGCGTTTCGTCTTGAAATTCAACGCGCCGTTAGGGAGAAATGAGCAAGCTGCAAGGCGTAGATGGTCTTTCTGGAGGGGACAGTTGTGTGCGCTGTGTTGAAAGCTGAGGGGACGGAGGGAGCGCTCGCTCGCACGGATCCAGCAAACCTTGGTGCCGGCTCCCAGCTGCTGGCCTTCCCCCTCCCCGCTGGCAAAAAGGGAGCTCAGCACCAGCGCAGGCACAAATGCTTCAGCATTACGGTAAAGGACAAGGTGACACGAACTTCCACGGCTTTAACACAAGTTTCATAATGTTCTGCTCATTTCCGAATGTTGTAGCTCTTTGCGATGAAAAAAACCACCAGCAGCCTCCTTTTTTTGGTAAGGGTAACTTTACACTCAGTGTTGGGGAACAAAAGCATGAAAACATAACCTGGATGCACCTGAATAAGACAGAAATTAAGCGCAAATTAACAGAAAACAGAATGGATTTTAAGTAGCATTTTAATCCACCTCTGCTTCACAACTACATCTTTTGAAGGGTTGGTTTGACAGCGCTGAAGATAAAAGGCACAACACTTTTTAGAAACAGTACAAAGGCTTCTAAAAGGCTTTCAGAGCCTTTTAATCCTACTTTTGTGTTCTCACAATCTTCCTCAATTAAATACTTCCTCAGCATCAAAGATGCCCTGGGTGCTGACAGGAGCTCTCCATGGCAATTCTCCTTCCCAGAACCACGGTAGCCTTGCCCGCATCTTTGGGTGGGTTTCTCCGCCGAATCCCATGGATTTGCTCAGCGGGGGAGAGAGGTGTGAGCAACAGGCTTGGCTTTTGTTTGTTTTAGCTTTTTCAGGCATCAGAACATTCCATGAGTGATTTTTCCTGTAGATTTTGGCCTCCCCACTCCTTCTCCCCTTTGGTATCTGTTTGGCCGATGCTCACTGGCGTTTCTCACCATCACTGCTACTTCCACCTGCACTATCCACAATCAATTTGATAAAAACGTTCCTAATACTGCCAACACAGAAGTGCCTAACAGGTTTTTTTTCTAAAATGCTTTTGTTTCCCTCTTTTAGTCCCACGGCAAGTTTTGCTGACTGTAGTCTATGTTGCACAGTAGGGCAAAAAATGCTAGGAAAGGTCTGTGACCCCAGGAGATATGGGGAGAGACAACAGTAACTCTTCTATACGGCTTCTTTCTGCTTCAAGCAGCGCGCAGTGACGGGGCAAGGGGCAGCTGAAGATAAGTTAGAGGAGAAAAGGAAGCCAGATTACAAAAATAAAGGCAGTTTCTCCTTGGGGATGATCTTGTGTCTGAAGAACTGAACTCTCACTTCCTTGTCCTTTGTCTTCTGCTTGTTGTTACCAATGTTGTCACACAGAAGTCAGGAAGGAAACAGAACAAAACAATTTGGGGGAGATAATGTTATTTGCAAGTATCTGAGCGTGCTAGTAGGAATGACCATTCTCCTTCTCTCTTAAGAGGTTTTTAACAGAATCTTCTTAGCATAACCTAAAAATGAAGGAAATATCTGGGGAAGGTTGGGTTCCCTGTGGTTGTTTAAAAGTAGCAATAGAGATTCCTCTCGGCGCAGCCATTTAACTAGGAGGGACTTCACACAAAGCAGATGCATTTCAGCTTCTGTCAAAACCAGCCCTAAAGCCACAAGCTCAGGACTGTTTGCTCCAGGCTGGGTTCCTGCAGCTTGCTTTGACTGGGGGGGTACCCGCATGGCTGCACCCCACCGCTGGCTCCCCAAGGTCCTCTGCGGGCGCGAGCAGAGAGAGAAGCGGGCTGTGCAAGGGGAGGGCTGATCTTCAGCATCTGTGCACAACCCAAACGCGCCAGCGAAACGGTGGAGGGAGATCTCCTCCTCCAACGGTAGCAAAAACCCATCTCACAGCTGTGAGACAAGCCCCGGGTACACAGTTATCTACAGCTCCTTGTGCGTTGCATCTGCCTGGCAAGAAAACGGTGCTTTATCAGACTTTTTCTACAGCCCCCTCCCTGCAGAGAACCGGGGGAACCCCCAGGAGCGTCCCCCCCAGGTGTGTGGCAGTGCCACGCTGCCTTCGGGGACCAGCACCCACAGGGGCTGCCGCGGCCGGGAGCTCTGGTCCAGCCGGCAGCGGTGTGTGCAAGCCTCCCTGCCCTCGCTGCCGCAGGGCTCTCCGCTTGCCCCACCAATAATGAGTGTTCCTCTTAAGAATACAACCCCCAAATTCCTGGTATTTCTGCATATCCTTTCGGGGGATTTATAGGCAGTTTTAGCCTTCAGAGTCTGGAGGATGAATAATAATAAAAAAATACATTACATGGGAATTAGATTCTAGATAGCTCACACACAGGCTCGCTGGGCTGTTTGTTCTCATTGTCAAGGGAAACTGAAATACCGTCGGACTGAAAACTAAAGAATCCAGCCACGCCAAGCAGGTTATAGCATGACCGTAAACAGAGAGCACTGTCTTGGTTTACAGGACAGGTTTTCTTTGCTTTTCAGTGGACCCGTGCCATTTCACAGCAGCCAAAGACCCTGCTCCACAGCACCCTGTAATGCCAATGACAAACGTGGGCTTGCAGCTCCTCTATTTTCAGGCAGCCTTATTAGCAGAGCTGGGAGATCGAAATGGCAAGCCATGAGTGAAATTAGTGTACTGTGTTAGAGAAAAAGCATTCAGACTGGCTGCAAGTGCTGTGCATAAGGAAGATACCGTTCTATCTCTCCTGCTTAGCAATTCTTTTTCTTTATACTCCATTTACATGATATTAACTATTTATAAGAGATCACTTTAAATCCCCTTTGCAGCCAGCATGTGTACATCTCATCTGAAAACTCACGGCTATTTGTTGAGGCTCCATAGCCATGAAAACACACTGTGGGTAATTGTTACTGTGAGGGTTTTGACTGAACAGGTAAAAACTGTTTGGTTTAAGTGGCTGTACAAAAAAAGACATTTTTCCGTCTGCCCTCTCTTATTTATGCGCAGTCCAAATTCATTTAGGTAAGAATGCTAGCATGTGCTTGAGAAATAGATGTTAAGCTGGGGAGAACCAACTGAATTTCATGTTTTGGAACTGGAAAATTACTTTTTGATCATATAAAGAGACAATGTATGTGCTGTGTCTGCGAGGAGCAGCGTGCAGTGTGGTACTGCACCCTGTTGGTCTGCTGCGTTATCGAAGCCCAAGTGCATTCTCAGTATAATGCAAGGCAATTTCTTTTATATTAAACCTTTCTTTCAGCCAACCTGTCTATAAATGCAACGTGGGGACAGGTGGGAAGGGAAGAGAAAGAAACTCACGTCCCTGCAGAGAGAGTGTGACCTACAAAGGTGAGAAGAAAAAGTTGGATTAGAAAAGCAGCTGAGATTGGAGGGTTCTCACTCACTAGTTAGTGGGTGGAAGCAACAGAAAAAATAATGAGCAAGCAAAGAAAAGGGAAGAAGGTTTTCATGACACTTGCACAGAAGCAAGAGGAATGTTTAAAATCATTAGAAAAGAGTGACTCAAAAGCATGACTCACATGGTTCGGATGTCTACAAAAGAGCAAGTTCAGGAGGACCTGAACAACATTTTGGGAACTTGGTGCCAAAACTCAAATTCCAGAAAAGGTGAGGAAGAAGGTGTCTGATTCAGTCTTATTGCCTGAGTACGGAACTCATTTTAATTCAGAAAGATGACATCAGAGTGGCCTTCCAGCAAAGGGGAAGGAGCAGGCATCCTGGAAGGGGGCCAAGTCGAAGGACACAAGTGCGGAGGGGCTGGCAGGCTGTAGAAGAACGTGTGTACACAGGGCCAGAGTGCCGTCATGAAGTGGATGGCAGGATCAGAGAGATCACACTTCTCACAAAACAAGCCAGGCAGAGAGAGTCAGAGGCACATCCTCGGTTAGGGTACTTCTCTGCAGAGGAGCCTTGCCAGCGCACCCCGCTGATCATTTGGTCATGTGCTCTGTGCCATTAACACCGTTTTATAGCTGAGCCAGGAAACGGTGCATACTCATCGGGTAGTGTTTGCCCAAGCAATCTGTAAAAATAAACTCATCCTGTTGAGCCACCGATTCAGTGATCACGCAAGACCGTAACTGCACGTACGTCATTGGTCTTAACAGCTCTTTCCCAATCCACCTACTGGTTATCCATGTTGTGCCAGCACCTGCTTGGTGGGGACCTCGCAGTCATTGCAGACATCAGCCAGGGGCTGTTATGTCCTTGCTTGCTCCCATGCTGCCGCCCACCCTCCCCACCTACAGAGAACTATCAGAGCTCCTGGCCTTGCCTGGCCTTTGCTTTAATCAGTCTTGGCCTGAATGCCTTACCTTAAGGCTAAATAGGATAGAAATAAATGCCAAAGACAAGCAGCTGGTTACGGTTGCTTCTGGACTAGCACCCTAAGGGAATGGCTTTTAGGATGTTCGCTTGGTGAAACCGCAGTTTTTTAATAGTTGTTGACAGTGGTACTTTAAATCCTCTGCATTGTAACAATATCAGAAAGGACCTGCAGATGGGATTGTATTTTTTCTCCTTAAGACAGAAGGTTCAGTGACTCTTTGTCTCATTACTTACTTGGAATTTAAACTAGGATGCAGTACAAGCTGTACATGCCTGAGCATCCAAGTGCCTGCTTCTCACATAAGTGCAGATTTGCAATGATCTGCTGCGACTTAGTTCATGCATGAGACTAAATCAAAGATGAACTGCTACAAAAAAAGGAGGGATGCGGTGGGATGGGGTAGGATGGGATAAAGGAATATCTATCCCTCAAAAGGCATTGCCATCGACACCTAAGCAGGATTTTCAGGTATCACATGGCACCTTTTCCCACAGCTAACATTGTAAACCATTTAGGTTACACATTTGGGTGTCATGGAGGTTGTTAACTGATGGAGGCAGGAGCCTTTTTTTGTTTCCATAATAATAACACAGTCCTTTTCCTGAGATTTGCTTTGCTTACAGCTCCAACCCCCTTTTTAAGTTAGATATACACAACAACAGCTTCCATGGCTTTCTCTCGCAATCACACTGCTGCTCTGGCTGTGGCCTTTCCTTCCTTCCTCCACCACGGCACGCTTGTCCCTGCCTCTGTCGGGGCTCGGGTTTTCCTTGGCTGTTGCGTTTCGGGTAGGGCTCCACTGGTACAACTCTTCTCCTGTAACAGACCCGGCTGCTTCTCTCCACACCTTTGACTGCAGAGCAGAACCTCAGACTCAGCAGCTTTACAGAAGCAGCCGGGAAGAGCGTTTCGCGTCAGCGGCTGCGATCTGCCATTCTCCAAAGGCTGACAGAGCTCAGCACGTGCATACAGGCAGGAGCCATGCCTCAAAGACTCCGTGTTTAATTAGTGATTGCTACGAGAAACCTCAGCATTTTCTTGCTCTCATTTTCTCTGGCGCTTGCGTGTAGCCCCCCCGGCAAGGAGACGGCTTTAACCCAGCAGCCGTTTGTCACGCAGCGAAATAGAGAGCTGCCACCGCCTCAGACAAGAGGCGAGGAGGCGAGAGCCAAGCACCCACCCCAGCCCCGGCTCCACGCGCCCGCTGACAGCGACTCACTGGGGAACGCTGCAAGCAATGCACAAAGAACGCCAGCATAGCAATGAGGCCACAGATGTCGGCGCAGCCTTCGGCATCAACCCATCTCGATCCGCGGGGGGGGTAGGAAGCAAAATCAGCGCAAGGTAGAGCAACCCACGGCGAGGTTAGCTTGTGCTCCCGGGCCGGGAGGGCACCACGGCCACCCCGGGAAGCGGGAAGGCACAGGACAAGCTGCAGCCCCAGAAATAGAGCACCTCGATGGCCCACCTGCCGAAACAGCGCTGGCTGAAAGCTTCTGGATACCGCAGGGCTGGCCGTGCGTGGATACCGTGCGCTGCGAGCGGAGACGGACGGGCGGACAGGCGTGCGAGGAGAGCGGGTAGCAGGGTGGCCGCACCGCGCCAGTGCCTCCGGGCAGCCCCGCGGGCTGCTGAGCTCTCACGCCAGCCTGATACAAGCCTACGCCTCTTCTTCTCCCCAAGGGCACGGTCCGTTGGATCGCTAGTCTTGCAAAGTGACAGAAACCCGGAACCTTCCTCCCGGCCGATACCCCGGGGGCCACGCCAGGATCCTCCTCCTGCTGCCTGCACCCAGCAGCAACCAGCGCCATTCTCAAGCGTGCTGCCCTTGGCTTTCCCAGCCCCCACCTTCGCATCCCTCCCTGCTGGATGCGACCCTGCCCTGCCTGCGTGCAGCCTGTGTTGCAAAAGTTAAGCATGCCCGGAAAGTCTCCTGAGAAGTCCCTCTCGTCCACAGCCAGCGAAGAGCACGAGAGCTCTCCCCATCCTCTGTAATTAACAGCCAGGTATGACTTTACATCTTCGGGCATCACAAGCTAGCTCAAGGCAGAGCGTTGCCACCCTGCTGGGGTCACGCGTAGGAGATGGGACTTTCCTCAGCGGCTTCCAGCTAACCCTGGGGCAGCTTCGGCGCTCAAAGCGTCTCTGTTTTGAGGGATAACTTCACAAGGGCCAACGCGGACTAATGCCGTGCAGTTAGACGGCCAAGCCCTTGGCCCCTTTCTTGTGCGTTATCTGTTTCTGTCCCCTTGCCAAACATCACATTTATTGGGTTCAAACTAAGGATAACAGCAGGTATCCAAAGTGCATAAAAACAGAAACAGAGCTGCTGGGAAACGCCGCAGCTCCAGTTCCCTTCTGCTTCAGCAGGTGCTAAACCTCAGCAATAGTCTCTGTCGCCTGAGGGCTGGATTACAGGCAGAGCCAAACAACAGTGGTGTGGATCTGAGGAGCGGTTCAACGAGCAAGGAGGAGGCAAGACCTTCAACACAGGAACACAAAAGTGGAAATGGTGATCTGGCATCATAGCCCTTGTCTACTCCTTTTGAAAAAGAGAAATTTTAATTTTCATTTGACTAGCCACCTGAGACAGGCTAATTTGATGTATATCCTGCAGGACAGTGGTCATAAATATTGCCATATTTCAAACCACTGAGAGCAGGCTTACTCCTAACTGTTTTCAGTGTTTTTCATTTATTCATCTTGGTTACATATTTAATACTACCTTTTCTTCCTGTGTGAGCTAAACTCCTGTGGTGGGTTGACCCTGGCTGGACACCAGGTGCCCACCAAAGCCGTTCAATCACTCCCCTCCTCAGCTGGAGAGGGGAGAGAAAATATAAGAAAAGGCTCATGGTCCAAGATAAGGGCAGGGAGAGATCACTCAACCAATTACCATCATGGGCAGAACAAACTCAACTTGAGGAATTAATTTAATTTATTACCAATCAAATCAGAGTAGTGTAATGAGAAATAAAACCTGAATCTTAAAATACCTTCCCCCCACCACTCCCTCCTTCCTGGGCACAGCTTCACTCCCAAGTTCTCTAACTCTTCCCTGCACAGCGGCGCAGGGGGACAGGGAATGGGGGTTGGGGTCAGTTCACCACCCGTTGTCTCTGCTGCTCCTTCCTCCTCAGGGCCAGGACTCCTCACTCTTCCCCTGCTCCAGCATGGGGTCCCTCCCACAGGAGACAGTCCTCCATGAACTTCTCCAATGTGAGTCCTTCCCATGGGCTGCAGTTCTTCACAAACTGCTCCAGCGTGGGTCCCTTCCCCGGGCTGCAGTCCTTCAGGCACAGACTGCTCCAGCGTGGGTCCCCTGCGGGGCCACAAGTCCTGCCAGGACCCTGCTCCAGCGTGGGCTTCCCACAGGGTCCCAGCCTCCTTCGGGCATCCCCCTGCTCTGGTGTGGGGTCCTCTCTCCCCGGGCTGCAGGTGGAGATCTGCTCCCCCGTGGACCTCCCTGGGCTGCAGGGGGACAGCCTGCCTCACCAGGGTCTTCATCACGGGCTGCAGGGGAATCTCTGCTCCGGCGCCTGGAGCATCTCCTCCCCTCCTTCTGCACTGACCTGGGGGTCTGCAGGGTTGTTCCTCTTACATATTCTCACTCCTCTCTCCGGCTGCAGTTTGTTGCACAGCAGTTTTTTCCCCCTTCTTAAATCTGTTCTCCCAGAAGCACCACCACCATCGCTGATGAACTCGGCCTTGGCCAGCGGTGGGTCTATCTCGGAGCCGGCTGGCATTGGCTCTGTCGGACATGGGGGAAGCTTCTAGCAGCTTCTCACAGAAGCCACCCCTGTAGCCCTCCCCCGCTCCTAAAACCTTGTCATGCAAATCCAATACAGCTCTGTCTTTCTGGTCCCCTCATGACATGCTTGAATATCAATCACTTATCCTACTGTTCAATTTAACAAGGAAGAAAATTTAACTCTATTAAGTTGATTCATTATTTTGTGATGTCCCTCACCCCCCACCCTCGGCATTGAATACCAAGGCAAAGTTTCAATCACTCCATCTTGCTTCTGACCAGCCTAGAGATGTTATTAGCGCATTATGAACACAACCTCTCTTGCTTTACTACTTCATTATAAACCTTAACGTTGCAGCAGTGCAGCCAGCCAGTGGGTGACCTCCTGTGATTAGTCAGCAGATTTGCAGGGAAATCTGGACACACCCCGGTGTTTTTTAAGGATTCAGAGTTAGCTTCCCTGCGTTACATTCCCCACATGATGCCCCGGCGGCGCTGGCAGCCTTGATGAGCCCTGTGGCAGGCAGATCTTGCTGGGGACCGCGCTCCCTGGGGGTGCAGTGTCGCTCAGGACTTGTCACTCGGATGGCTGAGAGAGGCACAATCTCCCCCAGGAGCGCTGGACCAAATCTCCATGACAACAGATTTGGGATGGAGACCTGGTATACTGAGTGCCAGAAGGTCACAGCGGCAAAAAAATATATCGGGGTGGGGGGGAAAGAGCAGCTGGGGAAGAGGTCAAGGGGCAGCTTGCAGGACCTTCAATCATACTGAAGTTTGAGTTCACTGGCTCCATGTGCTGGGGCTTTTAAAACAATTTCGTGAGAAGCAGTTGCCATAGAGAATGACTCTAGTCGAATCCTGTGTATTTCCATCTGTTACTTTTGTTATTGCTATGATGGAGAACACAGAGAGCAAAAATACAATTCTTGCCCCATGGACCTTGCAATCTAAATTCAAGAGGAGAGAGGAGACGAAGCCTGGTAGACAGACAAAAGGCGATGGTACTGAGTCCAGCTCCTTAGGATCCATTTTCCAATGTAATTCATTTCTAGCTCACTTTTCTAAGGAATTGGAGCTGCACAATTGCAGTGGCTCCCTGTCCTGTCTGCCTCCCCGCCCCACAAGGACTTCTGAAGCTGTCAGGCTATTTTTACCAAATCTGCCAAAGAAGTAGAAGTCTCAGAGATATTTAACTCCTACAAGGATCACAAAATCCCGATGACTGGGTAGAGTAGAGAGTATGGAGGGAGTGCCCCGAAGGAGGAGAGGAAAGGGTAGCTCAGCCCTCCTTCGCTGCAAGAGGCATCGCTCCGCTGCGTGAACAGCATGTGCACGCTGGCAAGCCGGGCAGCACACACGTAGCTCTGAACCCGCCGGAGCATATGTTGCCTCTTGAGCTGCCAAAAATATACAGGCATGAGAGGAAGATGAAGCATCACGGTGAGGAATCGGTGAAAACGTGATGCGCAGCTGAAGGAACCGGGGGACAGAGTGAGGGAGATGGAGGAGATCTGGCCGGTGTTACATGAGAGTGGGTGCAGGGACAAGGAGGAGGCGGCGACCAGGATAATCGTGTGTGGGAAGATGCGGGGGGATGTGTGAAATGACCCGGGTTCTGTCCGCGGAACAACTACTTGGAAAGAACTTTTGTGCTTGTGATGTAACTGCGCACCTAGGAAAGCTGCTGGGCTGCAAAACGCGGCAAGCCAGGTCCCTGGTGAAGGTGAAGGAGAGGCACAGTGGAGTCAACAGCAAATCAACGTCTGCCCCATTGGTAAGAAACACCTTCAAGGAAAAGTGAGCCTGTCGTTCTCTGAGCCTCTCAATCTCCCGTTTCCCTCCTGGGGTCAATGATAAAACCGCTGAAGAGCGTAAGTGCAGTGGAAGCATTTTGGAAAGTGCTCTGTGCCCCACCTGCCGAGCCGCTACACCCTAACACGTGTGCCTGCAGCACTCCTCCTGCTCCACGCGCACACGCACGGCTCATGGAAACGCTTCATGCAGGATGCAACCCGCCCGCAAATGCTCCCGGGCATCTCCTTCTGCCAAAGATAAGGGCAGTTTTCCCACAGGTGTGCCAGCCACATAAAGTGGTTATGAAAAGACAAATAAGCCATAAATATTTTATATTGTCTTCTGTGCACCATTGTTCTCACCCGTTCTACAAGAAAACAGTAAGTCTGATGTTCGTTGCTGTAAGCAGCCTTGAATCGTCCCAGACACCCGTCCACCACCACACCGTGCAGTCCCTGCTCATCCTGCCGTTCCCCGTGAATTCCTCATTAGGCCACACTTGTCTCTAATGGAGCTAATTCTTTCCCTTTACACAACTTCTTAAAGTGTCCCATTAACGTGACATGTGAACTAAGGAAGCCACGAGAACAGCAAAGAGAAGCATATCTTTGGTTAGCTTATTCTGTACAGCAGTGATAACATATACAGAATAAGTCCGGATTCTGATCACGGTTATTCTTGAGCAATTTCATCAAGGCCAGTTGCATTTCACATGAGTAATTGGTAGTGGGATTAAAAAATAGAGAACGACAGATAAAAATTACTTACTTCATTGCATGGGGTAGAGGTTCATACAGAACATCTTATTCAAGACTATTACTTTACTCCACTGTGCAAGAAAAATAGCTCTGCCTAAGGTTAGGTTTTACACTTCTGGGTTTTGCATTCATTTTTGTATGCAAAATATTTGTCGAGCATAAATGACTATGCTCCAGAGAGTGCTGTGCACTGATAAATCATTTATTATCCCCAAACAATTTAATCTGATCATATGGAAACCATGCTGAACTCCAGAAACCTGGATGCCATACGGGCAGGCTGCCAGCCAGGGCAAACCAAAGACACTCTGTCCTTGGGGTGGGAAAGGTACATGGTTGGCATGAGCTCTAAAAAAAAAAAAAAATCAGCATCAGGAAGTATCTTGGCCAAGAGGAACTTGGCAGAGCAGTATTTTAGCTTTGCTGAGGGACTGTGTATGCCCATTGAAATGGTAACATCTGTGGAGGAAGGGCAGAGCGAGCGGATACAATGCAGTTTTATGGCAGCACTGCTTAGTCAGGGAAAAGGACTCCAAAGGGAGCCGCTGCAGCCAGCTGGCTGGCTGATGAATGGAGTAACAATTGTGGAAGAGATCAAAAAGCTAACGAGTGCTCCATCATCCCCCATAACGGGACCAGTATGAATTTCTGAGGATTAGTGAAGTGTGCTGTTGGAGTATATAGGTGCGATTCCAGGAAATATTGAGCGCTTTTTGGATTCTTAAATCATTAAAAATTTATCTAAGCTCACGAGCAAGCCAACGCAATGACAAAACCCCCAAAAATCTGAAATTCAGCACGAATGAATGGAATACAGACAGAATACTGTGCTTTTGTTCACAAAATGAGGGCAGAAATTCAAGATATTTTGTATTGGTATGATGGATTCCCACTGGATTCAGCTGTGCACCTCATGGAGTTGCTTTCCACGCAGAGTACAACAAAGGCTATTTTTTGTTCTGAAATGTGTTGTGGTGTGCAGCAAAAATAGCTCCTAAAGATATTTATTTATTTTTGCTTAGGTTACTGCATTTTTTATTTTGCCTTTACTGAACTCTAGGAAATATATTCATTTTTCTTTCATATAGCGCAGTTACCGAACCACATGTAGGGACATTGTCAGCTGATCAGTTCCAAAAAGTAAATTAAAGTAATTTCTAACCCTGCACTTCTCCTTGAACTTTCCTGGGTAATTTCCATTGTTTCACATTTACCTGCTTAAAACCCAAAATGTTCTCCTCATTTTTCCTGCTTTGAAAGAGCCATACAAACAGCGGGGAAACGACTTCAGCAAAGCCATAAAATTGATTGCAGAGCCGCTGTATCAAATGCCTTCCAAGACACAGAGAAATACATTTTTTTTTCTTATGTTTTCTAATATCATCATGGGTGTTACATCGGTACTACAACAACGGGCAAGGCAGTTCCAGGGAGCATTGCAATTTTCAGCTGGCAATGGTCCTTCTGGTGTGTATTACCTTTTAAGATGCTTTTCTGGCATCTAACAGCTGCCTTCAGGAAGATTTATATGCTATTTTGGTTTGTTTAATTTCTCTTCACTGTTAATGTGCCTTTGTTATTGCCGCGCGGAGTTCATTAACTGCACCAGAAGATGGCAGCAATGGAAACCACTTTCATGCCCTCCATTCATAAATTACGTTTCATGCTGAGTGGCAATCAGTGATATGATAACATCAATCAACGTTTAAAAATTGTTTTAAAAAACCCAGAAAAGCAGTCTTCGCTGTTGTAGACACTGAAAGATGTTAAAAAAGTTGTGAAGCATGGAAGGAACTACGTGCTCCCTTCCCGGGATTTGAAGGTCATTTTTTCAACGCCTAAGTTGCAAAGACCGGGGACAGAGAAGTCAATAAAAAGAAACTGTTGGAAGGCATGACTTTCCCAGGCTACCATGACCAAAAATGTCTAAAGTAGACTTAATTCATTTGATCTTCATGGCACGAAACAAAAAGCATTTGACTCTGGAGCAGAGGAGGGCTGGGGGGATTCCGCAGAGAAATCATAAAGATCAGAGATGTGGTTTTGGGATGCTGGACTTTGACTCGTGTCACTGATTCGGTGACAAAAGGCACTGGGAGGGAGTAAGCTGTTTATTTAACTGTTTCTATAAAACATGTGAAGGAACACGTAGAGCCAGGCAGAGCATTTCCTTAGGAGGAAGGAGTGTTTACACGAGCAAATTAACATACATATTTCCCACAGGACACAAGCATTATTAGACCTGCTACAAGCTTTGTCAGCAACCGCTGAGGAAAAAAAGAATCTTACCTTTCTAAATATGGACCAGTCTTCAGGGCAATACAGCTGCTAAACTTACTGACAGGGGTCCTCGCGTTACAGCCAGGATTTATCATGCATGATAAATGGAAAACTGTCTCAGCTTCGGTCACAAGCTTTTGCTCCCAGAATATTATTTATTTTTTTATTGGCCAGAATAGAGAGCACGTGGGGGAAATGAGCTTCCCCGCCGGGGAGGGGTAGCGTTTGCGTGCCGCTGAGCAGAAGGAGCAATGAAGCTGATGGCCAGGGCGAAGCCCCGGTGCTGCACTGGGCTCGACCGGGCAGCACCGGCACTGGGTCACTCCACCTGGCACAGATGCTCTCATACGTCCACGGCTTTCGGCACAGCTGGGGCAACCCCGGGCGCGTGTCCCCACGAAAGGTTAGGAGGCAAAGGTTGCTGGTTATGTGCTCTCCTGGAAGGGAATTGGAGCGGTGAGAAAAGACACAGCCCCTCATCACGTTTCTTGTTGAATTGGGGGATGTAAGTGGTCTCGATGCCTTTGTGAACGAACAGGACCTCCCGTCCTGGAGAAACATCTGCTTTCGTCATCAATGTATCCTCACAGAAAAGTCTGAAGACCTAAAGCTTTGGCTAATTGCTTGTTTTAATGAGATAGATAACAAAGTAAATCACGTTTATGGAAATAAATCTGTCCTGCATCACACTCTTTTCATTAGTGAGAAATTAGTTGTGACTACTGGAAACAAATGATGTTATGAGGTTTTATGGGGCTTGCTTGTGTTAGAAAGGCTAATATTGCCAGAAGGAATACATGGGTTTTGTAGCTACAAGCCACTTCGAACATGGTAAAGACTTCCAAGCAATTTTGCCTTCTGAAAATTAAAGATCCGCAACCCTTAAGGTGTAATGAGCTCTATTGCAAGAAAATCCCACTAATATTGCTCGGAGATGTCCCCCGTGCAAACCAGGTCAGTGATTATTTTGATGTAAAGCAACCTGATCTAAAAGAAGTGCAGATCAAAAGAAGCCTCCTTTAGTTATACAAAAACCTGTAATTATGAGGTTAGTTAATTTGCAGAACAAAAGATCACAACCTCTGGGTTCGTTCATAGTTTAATATATTCTGTGTCTGAGAGCACATGAGGAAAATGGACTTTTGCACCTCTAATTGTTCCTGTGGTTAGTCTGTATGAGAAGCGCCTTCTCTTAAACACCTCAAATGTAATTATGTCCTATTACTACCTGGGTCAAAAATTTTATTACAAGCTACAGTGAGTATTCATCCTACCTGGGTCTGTAATAGTCCTATATGTAAATCTGTCTCTCTTCCTTATTTCTAGCTACTCAACTGCACCAAAAGGCAGCCAAATTTACATTTTCAGCGTGTTACTCTACTGGTCCTGAGATGTTTTCAAATAAAAAACAGAAGGGGTGGTACATGCAGCACTACTGGTATGTTGTTAATCTATAGGGTATGCCTCATTCCTCCAGCCCTATTCATATAACATATGAATAGACCAAACACATTTAAAGAGATTTCAATAATCCTAGGTTTAACTATGAATAGACAAATTCTGTGACGCAGGAAGAGGGAAACAGTGTCTAACTGTCCTCTGAGCAGATTTTCTTCGTGCTGGCAAAAAGGGCACGCAGCGGTGTGGTATCACACAGAAGTGCGGAGGTCCTGGGCAGCAGCATCCAAGAGGGGCCTGCTCTGGGTTTTTTTGCTCCATAGGCATTGCCCTGCAGGAGGAGGAAAGGGCGCTTAAAGGCTTGTGGTGAGCTCCATCCCTCTCCCTGCTGCAGGCTGGGTGCTGGCTGCCTTTTCAAGCTGCAGCACAGAGCTTTACTGTGAGCCTCCTTTAAAAAATGAGATGCCCTCTGAAATGCCTGAATTTAGATGCAGACATATTATGCAGGCTGCAATAGCGATTAGCTCTCACCAGTGTCACCAGACAAAAGGGAGCTTTTTCTAGATTTAGTAGTGGAATCTCAAAAAAACAAACAAAACCACCAAAAAACCACACAAATGGAAAACAACCCAAAAGAATTGCCTTGCCCTCCCTTGTCGCTTGATCAGCCTAGAGCTCTCATAACCATAGCAGTAATATCTTACGCAATACAATACTGCATTGTATTGTATTGTATTGTATTGTATCTTGTGATATCTTTTCCATTATGGCCTTGCTCGTACTGTTTTCCATCCTGAACCCGCTGACTCTGTCCTAGAAATAGCAGGGAGACTAGTGGAGTGGAGCTGCCAGAAGTCAGGAGACCCCTCACGGGGCCTGATCCTGACCCCCACCCACACCTGGGCTGACGTCCCAACCTGGCCTTGGCCCGTCCCCATCCCCATGGAGGTGCCTGATGGCCGGGGACGGGGCTGCCAAAAAGGCAGTAAAGGACTGAACAGGGCTTTGGTGCCGACTTCTTGGAGAGGAGGATTTGGCCTTTAATGACATTACCGGCAGGCGTGGCGAGGCGCTGGCATCAGTCTGACTGGTTTGGGATGCTGACCTCAAGGCAGAGGAATGCTGCCTGCGCTACCCGCTGTCATTACCGCCTCCAACCAGCCAGCTCACCACAGAGGCACCACGTTCGTGGATATTTCCACTGCGTCTCTGCTACAATATTCGTGACCGCTCCAATTATGGGGCATTTCGAATCCGCTCAGGGATGGGGGTGCAATCCCTCCGTGCTGCTGCCTGCAGGGACAGCCACCGGAGGTGATGGGTGATGGCGCGGAGGCCGCGGGGGAATCCCTGACTCTGCAGACATGCCGACTGTTTGAGAGGCCACCTCCATCTTCCTCAGTGCACGACGAGCGTCTGGCAGGCACTTTTTTCAGTATTTTTCTCTCTTATATGAGAAAGCAAGCTGCTGGAGGTGGGAGATCTCCCGTGTGGAGTCTTACACATCCAAGCACTCAATATGAAGCTGATGCAGGGTCACGTATTTTCCTCTCTTCTTTTTTTTAACCATAGTTTCTTCTTCCTCTTTCTTTCTTAAGGTCCTTTTGCTGGGAGTACTCATATATCAGGAAGACAGCATGCTTTTACCCACAGACCTCACCCCAAATGAGATTACATATTTCCGACGGCATGCATATGTGTATTTTCCAACAGTTTCTCTTGGGGATGGGTATTTATGCAACACTTCTCGTGATAAAATTCTGCTTTTCTTAAACAACCTGCATAAATTACTTGCATGCCATAGGATAACCCTGAAAGGACAGGGAGAGCAGGTGCCCAGTAAAACTAAGTGTTTGTACCTTTGCATCCTCAGGGCTGACACACGCTTGAGAGTGGATGAGAGTTGTGTGGCAGCTGGGCAGGTCCGTGCGATGGGGATGCCGAGCACGGACCCAGATGAAGGTGACAGAGCTGGGACAGGCGGTGCAGGCTACTGACGTGGCAAAAGTATTGTGGCTTGTCACGTGTCACTGAGTAGCTAGTTGTGAAAGACACTGTTTAAACAAACTGTTGTGTACATTTCCATGCCAGTACCTGTCTGCCCGGATTCTTATTTTCAAAGTGCAGCTCTTAAGCATATTCGAATGAGTCATTATTTTTGGCCAGCATTGACAGCAACTGGAAAATCTAAACATTATGGCCCTGTACATCCCCTGCACTCCATAGATTGCACAGGAGTTTTCTATATATGGGTTGCACCCTATTTCTGCTCCGTTCACCCCCTCTTTTCTCTATTTTCATCTGAGAGCATTCTTGTTCTGCCAGGAAAGGCTCTCTGATTCCTGCCAGACATGTGCATTTCTCCCCTCAGTAGAAAAGCACCTCTTTATAGCTGCTTATTGAGCACGTTGTGACTACTTAGCATTATCAATTTGATTCTGTTAATTTTATACATCAGTGCTTGAAACGGTAACACAGCTTTTGCATCCAGGAGTGAGTCCTCACCTTTGGGAGTTGAAGCCAGGACCCACAAAAACCTTCATACCCATGTCTGCTTATTTATGTTTGCCTGTAATAGGGTAACCACACAACATTGCATTCAATCATTTCCAGAACATCGGAGGAATGTTTACGGACATCCTTGGGCAGAAGCTGCCTGATTCTGTGGCCAGTCAACCAGAGAGCAGTGGTTGGAGCCTCTAGTTAGCATGTCCAGCACTTCCAACAACAGTTGGAACTGCCCACCCCTCAGAAAATAAGTTGACAAAATCTTCCAGCATTGCCAAGATCTCAGCTATTCACAGTGTAAGTCCAAAGTGTTTGATTAAGTGCATGAAAGAGAAGGGGAGAAGGATGAGAGAGAGAGGAATCATGGTGGCCAGGGTGAGAGAAAAGGAAACGAGGGACGCTGAACCCCTTGAGGGAGGAAAAGTGTACCCAGGTATAGGTGATGCAGAAGCTCTGGAGGAAGGGAGGACTTGGAGATGGCAAATAGAGAGAGACGAGAAGGGAGCACACAATCATCCTGTGGGGACGAGGAAGGCAGGAATGCAGAAGTATCTGGGATGTGCCAGGACTTTGACCTTGAGGTACCACAAGGTGTACGGCTTGGTATTTCCTTGCCTTGACTTTGGCAGAATAAAAGCCATGTAGCTATCGGCTCTTTGACACCACAGAAAAAGACCAACTCTCCCTTCTTTGGAAAGGACCTCTGCCACTCCTCTCCCTGTCTTGCTCAACCAGCTCTCTGGAAGCCAGCATCTGAAACAATCTTTCCCCTCCAACAATGAACAACTCTTCATATTTCCAATTTTCGGTGTAAAGAGAAGTATGAAGTCTGCATCTTATTCAGACTGTGGAGCATGGGCTTTGGCAGGTCCCAGCAGCTTCAGTGCGATGTGCAGTGAGAAATCACCTTTCAAATAAGCAGCAATCAAGCAGCAATCAAATAATCATCTTTCAAATAAGCAGCAGTTTCCACTGACGGAATGGAAATAGGGCTGCAATTACATGATAGCTGATAACAGCTTTATTGTTACATTTCCTTCCATTTCAGGAACAAATTTATCATTAAGAAAAGACACCTTTAGACACTGACTATTTGGGCAGCCTGGCAAATGTATAAGCAACAAGTAGGTGACTATTCAACACAAAATGCGGACTTCCAACAGGAATTTCTTGTTCTTGGGAGCAAGCAGCGTTAATGCTGCCACTAATTGCCAGGACAGCAGAAACAAGGGGGTGTTAATGAAATTTAAAATTGCCATGTAAATTGGGAGGTCATGTCTTTATAAAGGAGGTTTTAAATATTGCGTAGGAAGAACTGACCATGAGGTCTAGGCTGACAGAAATACAGTAAAATTTAATAATCCACAGTGAAAGATCACGGACCTCAGGACTAACATGAATTTCAGGTCTCAGCTAGGCAGTTAGTGAACCGTAAATCATGGAGAGGAAAGAAATACAGTACAGAATGCAGGTCTGTTTAAAGTAAACATGATGGCAAACCATTTCAGACAGGGTATTTCCAATTGACAGAGAAGCAGGAAAGCTATCGATGACAGTGATGAGACTTCATCTGGAATACTGGTCAACTATGTTCAAGAAGGATAAATTTGCATGGGAACCAATGCAGAGAAGGCCTTCAAGACTGGTCAGGAGGTAAAAACCAACAGCATTAAAGCCCAGGTTCATGCTGCCCAACTTCAGGTACTTCACAATGATGCATAAATTAGGAGCACAGTCACCAGGGTCTCCTGTAGTCAATGGAAAGAGATGGGCACCTCCAGTCATTCAGCCTACCTAAGTTCTGACTTGGCTCCTAAATTAGATGTTTTATTTAAATACTTTAAGCTACATATGAAGAATACCGCCCTAGGGAATTTGCATGGCACCCTCAAAAACAAAGGCCGAGAAAGGAAACGGCTGCTCCCAGAAGTGTAAACACCACAGAAGAGGTGAAGGTCAGGTTTATCGGCAGGACAAACTGATAAATGCTGGGCACAAATAAATTGTTCTGATAAAGAGAAGGCTGATCTTTGGAAACAGCCTCCCATATATAGATGGGGGAATAAGAAACTTGGCTAGAATTAAATTGCAGCTGAATGAGTTCATTTAAGAGCTCATTCGAAGAGTTCGTTCGTTATGTGATGAACATACCTGGAAGAGCAAACATTTGGACTGGCAGATACAAAAAGGTCCCTTCTGATCCTTTGTGCTATGCTGTTTTATTTGAATTTTTTGTTACTGAACACAAACAGGACTAATCCTTTGTATCTGCATCCAAAGGGACGTCTTGCAAAACAATGTGTGTTTTGGTAAAGAATTATTGGAAGGTGCTGCTGCCTTGTTATTGTCCATCTGCATCAAGGGGAAGGATAGCAAAATCTATTTCCTGGGACCAGAACTGCTCAAGAGGAAAACCAGGAATGGCTACAACGCTCAGCATCTGAGCTACCCTTGTGTTGTATACTCCAGCAAACTGAGCAAAATGCTTGTGTTGCCCAAGAGGAGGGAGGCCCACTCTCCTAAGTGATGGGCAAATGCACGGCAAGGTGCTATTCAGAAGGAACAGAAACGCTATGAACGTGTTTCCAGTTGTCACTGGCACACGTGGCGTGTGTGGTAGGATATACAACTGATGGCAAGTTAGGCCAAGTTAGCATCCTTCCACTTCACGACTGTTGCAGTAATGGAAAATCATTGCCCACGGGCCAGCCCCACGTGCAAGCCTGAAGTGCTTGGGACACACCGTTATAAGTGTCCAAGCAAATACAAACACGGACTATCGATTGCAGCTCTGTATGGCCAAATGAGGCAGCAGAGCACAGCCAAGTGCCTGGCAAACAGCTAGAAAAGGAGACAGGAGTGTGTGCACAGAGGGGTTTTGGCTAAAGCATTGGCAGAAATGAGATTTGGAGTATTGTCTCCTGCTACTTAATCCTTCCTAATTTTCAGTGGAATGAGCCTCTATACACATTGCCCAGAAATAATGGGGCAGAAACAGAGAAATATCTGATTCCGCTACAAATGACACTGAATATTGGCTAACCAGTTAGTCAACAGCATTATAATGCAATAGAAACATGTTTGCTAAAGAAAACAAGATGTGTACTCCTGATTATTGTATCACATGCTAGGGGAAAGGCTGTGTCATGATCCTCTATTCTATTTTGAAACTAATTTGGGGGCAGTGCAAGTCATTAAGAATTTTAGGTTTAAACTTGAACCTGGATCTAAGAAAAAATAAATTAAAAAACCCACTTCATTTCAGAAGAGCAGATAATCGCTGATTTTCCTCTGTAACACTTAGCATCAACTTAGTGGTTGATATTAGGAAACCCAAAATTTTGCAAAGCAGGCAGAGAACCAAGTGAAGCAAGACACAAACTGACAACATACAAGGCCTTAAGAGCCATGAAATACTTTCTTTTACAACACAGTTTTACAACAGCACCGACGTCATTACTCAAAGTTGTTTGTTCACTAGAGCCCCACAAGAAACAATAAACTAGAGACAAATCTAGAGTCCCATATATATTTTGTTAAAAAAATCTGTTCACCCTTATTCTAGCAAAATCTTATTAGCTATTGCAAAATGTTTGCAAGGGCTTTACGTTTGACAAAGAGTCTTATCTTTCTTTTTCCATGGGGGCACAGCTGCTCTGTAATGCTGTTATTGTTAGCGATAATGTTTGTGGTCAGTTGCTATTGACAGTGACAGTCGAAGTTCAGGTGGCCAAATTTAGACATGAAATTAATAATGGCATATGTACCAGAGAGCTTAAGTATGCATTGTTTCTTCATGACTTACCAGGAAAAAATCTTACTGAGGTCCAAGAAAGTTCGGCATGAATAAGTCATAAATATGGAGCGAAGGATCTGCCTCAAGAAAAGGAGGTAAGTATCAGCATAATATGGATAAAATCAGCAAAAATTTCTGGAGTATGAATGCAGCTGAACCCCCCTGCCATGGAAAGTCAGGGCAGTGTGTGACTGAGGATGTCCTCAGATGCATAAAATAAAGTCCACATATACTGTGCTGCAGAAATTGTTAATTTAAAGAGGATTGTAAATTTGGAAGAGCACGAGCCATCTTTCTTTTTATGTGCAGACTGCAATGTATGCCTCTAGCACTGTACATATAATATAAACACCACCAGGGCTGTAAGAGGATGCTATCTCTGACCATTAACCACTTAGCTGATTTGCACAGTCATGCCTCTGTTTCAGCAGGCAGGCTTGCTAAATCCATCCACTCACCATACGTAATTGAACTTCTTTCCTGATTGCTTTCTTTTCCCTTCAAAACGTCCTCTGCATGTCCATACACACAGGGCTGCCGATATTAGAGAAAAGAGTATAGGCTGCTTTTGCATCACCTTACAGCTCTGGACTTCAGCCAGCTGTAGACATCAGGAGCTTTCCTCAGTGTCTGAAGTTACTCCTTCAGCTGAGACCAAAACTCCCTCAGGCTCTAATAATAGTGACTCCAATAGCGAGCCTGCTGTCACATTTAATTTTATTCTGGACTTGGGATTCTTGGATGTACTTGGACCACAACTGGTCAGGCTTCCAAAATATAAATAAGAAGACGGGAGGTAAATGATGTAGGAAAACTGAAAGGACCTCCAACCTGGATGCTGTACAACTTTTGCTGCAACATAATACCCCTGAAATACTATAGAGGGAACTGTTTAGCCCTCCAGCATGTGTTCCAGCATTCAAAGGGGAAAAAGCTGCAGCTCTTGGCTTTCCCTCTCTATATTTTTATTTGAAATTTGCATCTTACTGTTGTCCATTAAAAATTCACATCACTTGCAATCACTATCTCAGAAATGTCATTAATCGCTCTGTAAGAACTGATCAGATACTTCTTGCATGTATGCCTGGAAGTATGTGCGAGCATCTGACCACCTTCCCAGTGAAGACCTGACATGAGCTTTCCCTTCCAAGTCTTTCTCCCCAGATACAAGACCAGGTGCCCTACCTATGTGAAGGAACCGAATGAGGTGCCTTTGCCTACAGAGTCGATTAAGTCCCAGCCAAGCATACCACTGTAGCGACTGCAGCCAGAACAGAGCGGGGCTGTGGCTGTAATTTGTTATGGGCAGATTTATTTTGGGCAGTGAGGCTACACACCAATGCTGACAACATCTGGAGCATTAAGTGTTCCAGAGTGAGGCACTGCTAACCGGTTTACACTCTGAAGGCCTGTCGGTCCTGGTAGGTCACTAGAAACACAGGCATTTTGGAGTATTCATCCAGGGACTGCCTTAGCATGGCCCATCTTCCAGCTTCGGACTCTTTTCTTGGTTCTGAGATCTTTCATGATTGTGAGAAAGTTGACCGTGCAATACAAGGCAACCAGCATGAGCCTGGGATTCTCTGCTGTGTCTGAAGAGAGTCATGTCGTAAGGAATCGCAGAAAGAAAAAAGAAAATCCAAAGGATTTTGTCTGCAAAGATCGCAGAAGCATCGTGTCAAAAGAGGAGGAAAACACACCCGTATGAATCAAGGATCCACGTGATTCCCTCATTTCTGACTTCTTTACAGCATTTAATGGTGTAAACAGAGTATGCCTGGCCATGCTTCCAATCGTTCATAAATGATGATGGTTTACAAACTCTGGCGTACGAATACTTACTAAGCCACATATACTGAGTCAGTCACATACGTACGTCCCTTAGCTGGGCCGAAGTTCTTCATTAGCCCTTTTCTTGGGGCCTTTGTCAGCATTCAGCTCCCTGTGCTTGAAGGCAGCTCTGCCATGGTGCAGCCGAGTGGCCTTGGATCAAACTGCTGCATGAGAAAGGGCTGGAAGAAGCAAGAGCTGCTTACTTTTGCTCAGGAGCTGTGCTCACACTGAAGCACTCTCCCTCGGTCCTTGCCTGAGCTATGTTACAGATAACCCTGTGCCCGGCCACGTACCCGCTGGTCCAGACCCTGACCCACCTGGGCTGAACTCAGATCCTTCCCGTCACTGGGGGCTTCTCTGATGATGACTGGACCGGTGGCTGGCTGGCCCTGGTTATTTTCACTGAACCCGATTCTGACCCTGACTCGCTGACTTGGCTTTCTGGCCTGACCTCAGACCTCCTTGTCACTATGGTCACTTGGATCGTCACCGGCTGTCTGTACTCTTAGCTGAAACTCGTAACCACCACCAGACCTGCTTTGCTCTTCTTGTTTGGGTGCTGTGGGGCTGCTCCTGCTCGGTAGTGAAGCCACCGCCACACCTGCCTTGCTGTCACCCTCTGCTCCCAGCTCGCCTTGCTGCTTCATGAAACGCGTTTTTCCAAAGGATGCCACCTCTCACCTACCGCTGGTATCATCGGTGCCGGTGGGACTGTGACACCCCCGACACCAGTAGCTCCAGCACAAGCCAGACAATAGGTATACAGACTGCCGACACCGCGTGACTCTCCTTTTAGCCAAAGATTTTTGTTAGAAACTTGTCTTGAGCCAGCCTACTGGCGCCACGCGTTCCTGCCAATAGAATAAATCAGGATAGTGGGCAAGAAGTCAGCAATCGAGACAAAGAGTCTGTTCTGTCACAGACAGACGGCAAAACTAAGCAGTGATATGCAACTACTCTCGCGCAACCTCACTGAACTGTTGGTCAGATAACCAGGGAATCTCGGTAACCTGGAGACTACCGCGTATTTCAGAAGCCCGAGTAAAATTTAAAGCAGTCACATATCCAAAGTAGTCACAAGTTCTTTGTTTTTGTCACCTTTCATAATTTATTTTGGTTGTCCGAGTCTGGCAACACCTTTTTGTACCTTAGCAGCTGCTTTTCCCACCTCAGCTGCGATGCTCTCTCCTCTCCCTCTCCAGGGCTTTACCTCCACCTGTCCTGGCAAGACCACCTTCAAACACACAAGGGCTAAGACACTTCTCTTCACTCTTCCCATTCCACCACGAGGTACTACTGCTGTCGCGCCTGCCCGCTGCAGGACACCTGGACTGCCACGTGTACACGCACAGTTCTGCGTGTTGTTCAGGCTCTCTGTCACACCTGCAGGGAGTTCAGCATTAAACCTAATCCTTGCCGGCAGCCTCAGACAGCATTGTTGTGAGACGGGGCTATCACCATGACGGCAACAATTTCAGTGAAGTCTAGGCCAGCCAGCCTGCAGCTCTGAGATTAATCTATATATTAAGAGGGCCAGCACACAGGAAACGGTTAGGAAATGGCTGACCTCACTAAAATGGTATTGGCATCTTGCATCTCAAATACCCCTACCGTACAAGTATGCTTGGCTGCTATTAGGTGCCGTAGCTTACCCAGCACTGCTCCCTTGTTCTGGTATTAACTCTTGTGTACCCAAGGGTACAGTTATGCCTTCTGTATTTAACTGCAGCTCCTCTGCCTACTTACCTGGAAGGCTGTCCCTTGCTCTGACATTTCAACCTGAAGGAGAAGAGCCACCGGTGCCCCTGAGACACCCATGTGTTGTCCTGTACGCATGCAGTATGTACTGACTTTTGTCTCTTTTTCTACTCTTCTTAAATAGGATGCTAGGAGAACTGGCTAGACCTTTTCAGAAATTTGACTCTCCCATGCCCAAGGAAATGGTCACCAGGACCACGCTCACGCCGCACAGCAACCCAAAACATCGGGCTCTGCCAGCACCCACCGGTACCACAGCTGACAGCTACCGTTTCCTAGAAATAGACACTATTGGCATTTCCTTACTCGAGACGCACAGATGGGTCACTAAACCCCACATTTCCTTTATTTTTCATGCAGCACTTACAGAGAATTGTTATGAAAGTTTGCCTTTCTGGAAGTCAGTGTAAATACACTTTGTATGCAAAGGAATTCAAAGAGTGTAATCACTGCTATGTCTTACGTAACTTTTCAGCAAGTTCCGCAAAATTCTCTTCCCGCCCCCAGATACGGTGGTAGTGTTACGGCCCATCAGTGAGAATTCAGAAGCACGTTTCAGAAATATTATAAGGAAATGTATTTTTGGTGGGTAGGAGTGCTACCCTGTTCCTCTTTACTGGAAGCGCGGCAGAACCAAAAAAAAAAATCAGTTTTGGCTTAAAAATAAAGGCATTTAGGCTTAAAAGCGCCAAGTCTCTAAACCGGGAGAGAGAACGGACAAAACCGTGACAGGAAACCCCCTTCCGCCGTGCGCGGCAGACAATCCGCTGTGAAGAAGCAACCCACCCGCCCCGGCGATCGGTTGTGGAACGGAGGGTTCGCGCAGCGACGTCCCACGACGGCAACGCGGAGGCCAGCCCCCAGCGCGTCCCTCGCCACTCGCCACCCGCCGCCCTTCCCCTCACGA
>NW_010972842.1:2775994-2776253 GCF_000737465.1 Haliaeetus leucocephalus | reverse complement strand
ATAAAAGCGGCGCCGGCGCCCCCTCCGCGCCTTTAGCCCCGGGTGTCTGAGAGGAGAAAGATGCATCGACTCCGCTCACGGGCCTCCACGGGGATTTCTGCCTTCGCCGCCGGTTCGTCCTCCGCCTGCTTTCGCCAATCACCTCCGCTGCCCCGGCCCGGGAAGTCGGCCTCGCAGAGGCGTTGGAGTAAAAAGCCATCCTGCTCTTCCATCGGCTGATTGTCGCTGATTCCCGGGCGGGGGGGGAGCGGAGAGACCA
>NW_010972842.1:2746885-2775851 GCF_000737465.1 Haliaeetus leucocephalus | reverse complement strand
GGGCCCCGCGGCGTGAATGGCGCTGGGGAGCGTCGCCGGCACGCAGAGCCGCCGGTGTCCGCGCCGCTGCACCGGCGTGGGCCCTTCCCGGGCGGGGGGGGGGGGGGACACGGGGACGGCTGCTGCTGTCACTCCGGTGGCTGGTGTGGCTGTACGCCGGCGTATTGTGCTCCGAAAGGCTGCAGTGCCTTTAAAAAAAAAAAAAACAAAACAACAAACCACAACCCTTCTTGGCCTGAAGGAGGGTGTTAGAAGGTAAACCAGTCTTCATACCGATCCGGGATGTGTGTGGCTGAGGTGGTGATGCCTGGGCCGAATGGAGATTTTGTGGGGTGAGAAATTTCACTTCAGGCTGCCATAGCTGTGAGCAGAGTCTGTCTCTCTAAGTATCAAACGTTCAGGAAGCGAGCAGTTCACTGGCTCTTTCTGCAGCTGCTTTTATTTTAGTTTGTGAAGGGCTGGCAGTCATTCTTGCCACTTCTCCCTTTGAACTTCCCTGCTTGACATCACCAGAGGCAAGGAGGTGGCTGTGCCAGAACTCCGAGCTTCCAAGTTTCCTGGTCTATGCATTGGCTAGTGCTTCTCCCCTGTAACTATAGAAAACATCAAGGGTTATGGTCAGTGAGACAAGTAGATGGTTTCCACCTCAGAGCTGCAACACCTCTGAAGTGTGAATTTAACTTTACTGGAAAAGCACTTGGACAGTGATCAACTCAAGGTTGATTCTGCCTAGATAAAAATGCTTTTGGGGGGGGTCTTGGTAGTCAGGAAGCCTGCCTGAAGTGGGCAAGCACTGCATGCTGCCTTCTTAAATAATTTAGAATCAACTGTACCACAGAAAACTAGGCGGAAGAGCAGAATTCTGAGTTCTGTAAATGACATTTGGGAACTGTTGGAGACATAACAGCAAAACTATTCTTTTGCTAATCAACGTTAGTAGATGCAAAGTAAGGGCTAGGATAGAACAGCAGTAGAAATTACAGTATTATCAGATCAAACTCCTCCAACTCCTAATGCTGTAAGAATAAGATACAGTTACAAAAAGTTGTGGAAATGAACACTGGTGAAAATAATACTCCTTTCTTCAAAAAGACTGAAGTTCCTGAGCCGAGGCCTTCTTGATCCTGAGAGGGAAAACTTTTTTCCCCTGTTGAAGCATTTGATGTTCTGGCTTGTATTTGTAATTCAGTGTTGAAATAGGGTAAGACATTGCTGATGCTGCACATACTATACTTAATCCTGTAAATCCTGCATTGAACTGGGTAATGTATGTTTGCCTAAATGTATAACTTACCCTGCCTTGAAGTACCTCAAAATTGAAAAATAAAGATTGTACGGCGGTTTCTTTAGGTAGCTTGTCCTAACAGTTAATATAGAGCTACTTTTAAAGCACAGTCACAGGAAATTGCATTAACTTGAAGTTGACTGTAGAAGGATCCTAAATCTGGAGTCAGGAGTTCTACTGATACTTGGAAAACTAGGTGGGGTCTTCCCCACCATTCACAAATGATCTTCCAGAACAGAGCCAACGTGGTCTTCAGAACAGCTGGGAGTAAAAGACCTAGCAGAGGAAAGAAATGTGCTTTCCGTGGCTGGGTCAGGGAGAGTGAATCTGTTGGGAGGGTTAAATCCTACTTTCAGTGTTCAGATCTTCCTTTTGCATATGAAAAATGAACAAACTGCTGTATTCATCTTTCCTTAAGGTGGTCAGCCCAGAAATGTGCAGCCTTTTAGTGATGAAGATGCTTCAATTGAAACTATGAGCCACTGCAGTGGCTTCAGCGATCCTGCTAGCTTCACTGAGGATGGTATAGTCTTTCATTTATACCTATTAATCTTTTTAAAAACATAAACCATGAGCTGATTTAAGAGCTTAAGTACTACACTGTAAGTAGCAGTAGCAAAATAATGACATTCTGTTAAACGTTATATGATTGTTAATCTAGTGGCTATCGTTTTGTTTGGTAAGAATGTATTCCAGGTTTCATGAGCCTCCCACAAAACTGTTGGGCTTCTTTCTATTAGAATTATACAATGCTAACTTTTGGAGACAGTAAGAATTTTAAAGTGCACATGTCTTGGCACATGTAAGAAGCAGGTATAGAAACAGCACAGATGTATCAATAGATCAATTGTTATAAAAGTATTTTAAGGGGCAGTTCGATGCAGTAGGCTTAACACCATTCTCTTGCTTTAACACTGAACAATTTTGTAGCTGTTGTCTATGTTAAACTGCTTTCTTACTAGTATTAAAAATGTTAAGTGTTGGATACTACTGTGTCTGCTAATAAAGTGTATATCAGTAGGACTAAATTATTTCCTTTGGATTAGGGCCTGAAGTTGATGAAGAAGCCACTCAAGAAGACTTAGAATACAAATTGAAGGGATTTATTGATCTTACATTGGACAAGAGGTATAGTATGCTTTGAAGAAACACATTCATCCATTGTTTTCTGGCTTTCTCTGATATGAGAAGGGAAATATGCATCAAAGTTTTATATGCTTACTGAAATTACAGTTATTTCATGCTGGGGAGGACTTGATTTTCTTGTGCATCTGAAAAGATCTTTCTACCTCCGCCAAGTTTTTGGATACGTGAGAGTCAGACTTTCCTTTCCTAATAGCTTGAAATAGAGTGAATTTATTTCTAGCTTGGTGTACTACTGTGAACTCTTATCTCCAACCTAAGTTTCTCTATCCTTGAGGAAGGAGGCAATTCATAGCATTTTGTACTTCGTGGTGCTGCTGTGGGTTACTCTTCTATTGGGTGCAGACAAATAGAAACTACCATAAAAATAAAGGCTGAGCTTTAACGGATGTGTGCTGATTTCAGGAGGTCTTCCTTCTCTCTTCTAACAGTGCAAAGACAAGACAAGCAGCTCTTGAAAGTCTGAAAAGTGCTTTTTCTTCTAAAATACTATATGAATTTATCATGGAAAGGAGAATGACACTAACTGATAGCATTGAACGCTGCATAAAGAAAGGTAATTAACGTGCTTGCTATTAGAAAGCAATAATCCCCATGAAATAGCTTATCGTTTAAAAGGAATTAAGACTGTGAGGCTTCTCTAGTACTTTGTAGAGTGCTTAGTTATGTTAACAACATTCCTTTTTTGAATTTAGATGTTATACTTTAACTGACCTAGAAAATTAACTGAAATTCTTCTGTTGGTTTCTGAATTTCCACTTGCAAGTTTTCAGACTAATGATCTTTAAAGGAAGCAATGCACAAGGTGATTACTCATCATAGCATGTTAATCTCTAGGTAAGAGCGACGAACAGTGTGCAGCTGCCGGACTGGCATGTCTTCTGTGTGTGCAGATGGGGTCAGGAATTGAAAGTGAAGAGATTTTTAAGACCCTTGGTCCGGTTCTGAAGAAGATTGTCTGTGATGGAACAGCCAGTGTCCAAGCCAGACAGGCTGTAAGTATAAAAAGTTTATTTGCCAGGAAGGGACAGAGGGCAGTTTTTGACCAACTCACTATTGTGTAATCCAGAACTAAAGGTTACTACACTAGTGTGAACTCATGATGTTGATGTATGCTCTGAATGATGCATAGCAGTTTTCAATGGCTTGAAAAGTTCCACCTAAAGGTTGAACGTCATTCTCTTCTTCAGCCTAGGAACTTCCTTAAAGTACTCTGTCAAGTTGCAGTCTCCTTAACTGCAGTTCTGAGGGTGGATGTTGAAGTCCTATAGAAAAAAAAAAGAAAGTTTTCCCACTGACTGATGTATCCTTCTTCCTGTATTAATTTTAACTTTAACAGCAGAGGAATGTAAAATATATTTATGTATGATAAAACTATATATAGCAGACCTAGAACTACATACTTGGTGCATTCATACTACCAAAAGTGTTTTAAGTTTTTCACCCAGTCATCTCATCTATACATTAGCGGTATACTTGAAATATTGACTGAAGAGAGTCTAAAGCTCTTGCCAAGAGGGTTTTTTTAAGCTTCAGAGTTTTAACTAGTATTTTCCAACTTGCCTTTATCATTACATAGCTGGCTACTTCTCCTATTTTACACAAGCTGTGGTACAATAGATACTGTCAGCTGGAAGAGGAGCTAGTATTAGTTCAATGGCAGTTGTTTCTACAAACAAACAAAAGCCCTTAAAGCTTGTCCTGTTTAAGTGTAGTTTTGAGGCCTGTGTGGTTAGTGCAGGCATCACTTTCAAGCACATCTTTTCTTACTCTTCGTAAGAGGAGACTGAGTTGAATACAGGGAATAAGGAAGAGATGTATAGTTGCAGTACAGGACCTTGCAGTAAAAGTTGGAAAGTGCCAAGAAAGGCTCTTGAAGTCCAGTGTTTTCATGACATTTAGTTGTAATAGTGGGCAGAGAGGGGGAAAATGCTTCCCATAGCTATGTATACATATCACATGTCCATTACTGTTTATCAGCATAATTTCTGCTAGTGAATTCTGGTGGGATTTAAAATAATTGGGTGAAAGGAGTGCTACATGTAGCTTTCTGGAGCGGCTTTGTAAGCTATATTAGATAATACGGCATGAATAGTTAAGGCTTTTAAGTAGCATATATTGTAAAATCCTGACAGTAGAGGGAACTGAGAGCTAACTGTTACAAGGTAGCTGAATTAAACAGTGTTGAAGACTTCTACTCTGCTAAGGTCTTAATCTGGAGTCTCAATTACTCCAGGTGCTGAATTTCAGAGTTTTGTCAATGGTAACATTAATGTCAAATGCTGACTCTTTTTTTCTTTTATGTCTAGTGTGCAACCTGCTTAGGGATTTGCTGTTTCATTGTCACTGATGACATTACGGTGAGGATAAAAAATACTTTTTTTATGTATATAAATTGACAATATGGAAATGTGTGGATCTTAATCTGCTTCCATGATCTTTTCTTACCCTGTTCAGGAGCTGTACTCTACTATGGAATGCCTGGAAAACATCTTCACAAAGGCCTATCAGCGAGATAGAGACACTAATGGCGTATCAAGTACCCATAATACTGTGCTTCACATCAGTGCTCTCTTAGCATGGACACTGTTGTTGACCATTTGTCCAATGAATGAAGTGAAGAAGAAAATTGAAATGTGAGTATCTTTATTGGAAAACAAAATTTGTAATGACTGTTTTTATATGCAGTGACGCAGTGTCAACAAAATGCAGATCTTAATAAAATGTGACTTACTCCTCAGGCACTTGCATAAACTTCCAAGTCTCCTGTCTTGTGATGACCTCAACATGAGAATAGCTGCTGGAGAAACACTAGCTCTTCTGTTTGAACTGGCACGTGAAACAGATGCTGTAAGTAGATGATGACAAGACAAATTATTTAACCTGTGTTGCGTAGCACCCTGGATCTCAACAAGTGGCGGGGAATTCACTGGGTTGTGTTCTTTGTATTGAATCTTCCCCAATCTAAGTGGGTGTAGCAATAATTCACAGCAATTTAGCTATCATTTTTTACACTAATTTCCATATTACAGAACAGGACCAATATAACAAAACACATCAAACAGTACTGAAGAGCAACTAGAAATGTAGTGTGCAAGCTTTAAAATATAAATCCAACACCAGCTTTAAAAAAAAAATTCCTAGAGAGATTCCAGGATAAAACAGTATTGTTTACTGTAGTGGGAACACTCATTAGATACTTATGCAGACAAGTTAGTGATTCACAACCTGCACAATTCTGCTCTCACAGCTAAAAATCTATCCTTCAGTAGAAACCATGTTAACTTTTAGTATTGCATTTTCAGTATCCTTATTTAGGTACCTTGAGAAGAATAACTAGTATTGCATGATGGTTTCACAGCATTTGTGACTATTTTAGTCAGTTGGGGACTAGTCAGTCAGTTTAAGGGGGCAGATTTTGAAAGGATTTGTACAAATTTTGCACAGATACCGGCATTGCTACATTTGGTGAGATTTCTTGGGGTTTGCTTTTGAGTTGGATTAGGTGCAAGCTTCTCAGTATTACATCACACACAGCTAAACTTGCCTTTACATTCCTTAATATGCCTTATTAATTTCTGAACTGTTTTCTTGACAGCACTGAAGGAAACAGTTTTCACTTACCCATAGCATAGTTTGGAAGAGCTGCCTGAATGGCTCCTAGCTTGGTCAAGGCTGCCAAGCTTTGCCAGAACACTGTCCAAAGTGAAAAGATAACTCCAATTGAGTCACGATGCATGACACACTAACACTGCACAATCTGAAACAATATGCCGAGACTTCTATATAATGGCAAACAGGAGGGATTTGAGTCTCTTGTTATGGAAGCCAACTGTTGTGGTTTAACCCCAGCCAGCAACTAAGCACCACACAGCTGCTCACTCACTCCCCCTCACCCAGTGGGATGGAGGAGAGAATCAGAAAAAGAAGTAAAAGTTGTGGGTTGAGATAAGAACAGTTTAATAGAACAGAAAATAAGAAACTAATAGTGATAACACTAATAAAATGACAATAGTAATAATAAAAGGATTGGAATATACAAGTGATGCACAATGCAATTGCTCACCACTCACTGACCAATGCCCAGTTAGTTCCTGAGCAGCAATCTGCCCCCCCAGGCCAACTCCCCCCAGTTTATATAGTGGGCATGATGTCACATGGTATGGAATGGCCACTTTGGGTTGGCTGCCCTGGCTGTGTCCCTTCCCAGCTTCCTGTGCCCACTAGGACACCAACTTTGAAAGGAGAAAAGAGACTGGAACTTGATCATTTATTTGGTCAAACTGACTGCAAGTAACTAAAATCTTTAAAATGCATTAACAAATGAGACTATATTCATTAAAAACTTCTGTTCCATTGAGGAAATGCCCTTTTAATCATTACAAATTACTCTCTTTGGATCCTTAACAATCAGCACAGATTAAAAATGCTTACCATGTTTTGGCTTTGACCAGTTTCTTTTAAAAAGCATGCAGTAAACTCAGCCTAGTCAGTTGACAGATTAAAAAAAACACAAAAACTTGTTTTTACATAAGTTTACATACATTCTTACTAATCCAGGTAAACTACCACTGAATTAGCAAATGGAGGGGAGAAAATATTTCCTGCTAAACAATTATGCATTAATGTTTACTTGGAGTGTTTTGTTAAGCATTTTTTAAAAACTGCTTTATAATTTTCCACCCCATATGAGACTAATGACTAAATAGATTCTGTACTGTCAGTCTAATGGTGTCTCACGATCCATCTCCTGCAGCATGAGTTCTGTGCTAATAACCTGAAAGTGCCCTCAGCTTGTCGACAGGACCGGCAGCCAGGTTCAGCAGGTCAGTTAGGCAGTTTGAGTCCCTTGGAATTATGGAGCAGAACAGATTGACAGGTATATACACACGTTGAAGGAGCTGTACAGTGTCATGTAGCTCTAACTACCAAAACAGAGTTTGATAGTGTCCTTCTTGGGTAAACTGGATGCTGTGACTTTGTTCTTACTGGCTTAAACACTGCAGAAGGAACTACAGGAAGTTAGTGCCATCTCTGTCTCTTTAAGTAACAGGTTGTAGAGGTCTACGTGCCCAGAATTTGGAGAGAACCATTTTCCTATTTGCAGGAAAAGATGTTAAGGCCAGAAACTAAAAAAAGAAACAAACAAAATACCCAGCAAACCAAACCAAAACAAAAACCCCCACTTTTTTTTACTAGGATTTCTTTTATGAAGATATGGAGCTTCTGACAGAGAAACTAAGAGCTCTGGCTACTGATGGAAACAAGCACCGAGCCAAAGTAGATAAAAGAAAGCAGCGATCTGTCTTCAGAGATGTTCTACGAGCTGTTGAGGTGATTGTTTTATCTTGGTTTGAATGTCTGGATTGTAACTATGTAGTGTACAATTTAATGAAAATCATTTTATTATTAAATAGAATTACTGTTTCAGTAAAAGCAACAGGAAAAAATTAGTTTAAATGAGATTTCAAATTCTGATCACTTACACAAAATAAAACTGCTTTTTTGGAAATGTAGAGCAAAGAAAGTTAAACTTTGTTTATTTTGCTCCAGACTTGACTTCCATATTGAAGAGGGTTGTGGGGTTTTTTTCTTGTAAAGAATGCTAAAAATTGCACTGTAAATACTAAATTCTTTTTATTTTATACCATAAGCAGATTTTTTTTCACAGAAAACTTGTAGTACATGCAAATTAGTGTTCTGAATTCTGTGAAAAGGTTTATTGTAAAATCTCTTACTGAACTGTTGTGCATAGTAAACAAAAAGCAACTTAGTAGTAAGATACATTTCCAAATGGCACCTCTGTCAGGGGCCAAAGAAGTGTTTGTGTATGGGGGGGAGTTGTCCTAATTGTTGTGCTGTAATCTTCTGGTTTTCCGTATCCAGATTGAGAACAATACACAAAGCAGAACTCTCAAAATACTTGGTTAGTGACATCTGAGTAAAGCCTCGAAGACAAATGTCAAACTTCTATCACTTCAATGGATTATTTCTTATCTTACACCTCTTGAACTAGATTTTTTGTCAGATAATTACTTTTTACATTGTTGTATAGGTAGGACCAACTAAATATTAGTTGACATTTGGAATGGTTAAACATCTTGGAAGCTAAGGAGAAGGCTTTGAAGTGATTTGAAGTCACATTTGAGATTCTGCCTGTAGAAGAATCTGAGTCACTAGGGCTTGTTACATTCCATTGTCACAAATGTAGCTTGCTGCACTTGAAAGGTGGGGACTAAATGAGGCTTACAAACTGACTGAAAGGTGACTCCTGTACTCAAACTGTTTTTTCTGGAGATAAGTCCAATTCTTAAAGTTATTTTAAAGATTAAAGTTAAGGGTTGTGGGTGTTTTAAATGCTTTCTGACTTGGAAGAATGTCAGCTTCAAGTCTTACATGAGATTTAACTTTAGGTGTGCATCAGTTTAGAAACAAATACAATCTTTAGCATATGCAATATTATTTGGAAGGTTTTGGTGTTCCAAATTTATTAACGAAAATAAAGTTCATTGAGACATATACAATTCCTAATACAAAAGACTGTTTAAATTAAAATTATATATATTGTTTCCTTTAATTTTGGATAGGAGCGTGACTTTCCTACAGAGATGGTTAAGTTTGGACCTGAGCGCATGTATATTGACTGCTGGGTTAAAAAACAAACTTACGATACCTTCAAGGAGATTCTGGGGTCGGGGATGCAATATCATTTGCAGGTGAGCTGCTGTTTGATACATGCTCAGACTGTTGTTCCCTGTCTGGTTTCTTTGTAGTCATTCAGTCTGAATTATGAAATCGTGAGTAGAACTTGGTGAAATGATGGGCCTTCATTGTAAGTGTTAAAAGGCAGCACTTAGCAAATGAACTACAGTGAGCTAGAACTGTCGGGGTGAGCTGCTTTGGAGTTGTAGCCTGGGTGTGCTGGGTTAGCAGTTAGAAGACTTCCAACAAGTAAGAGATTCAAGCTGTGAGCATCTTCTTAGCTTCAGGGTTTTTCCTGAATCCTTATGCCCTCTTTCAGCAGAGTGGTGTAGTCATCTGGCTGCTATAAAGCTGCATGCCTCCAACCCTTCCTGTTCAAGCCTGTAAAAAGGAATGCAAAATTTTAGTAAAAAATAATGAACAGAACTTGCAGGCCAATGATGACAGCATTCCAAAAAGGAAGGGATAAGTCCTTATCTCTGTTCTAGGAACTGCTTGTTCACTAGTCATCTGTTTAGATACATAGCAGAAACAGGAACTCTAGCTTAGGAGTATATGCTCCCAAATTGCTGTGATAATCATGGCATTAAAATATTCAGGGCATTGTCAGTTGCATTTCTATGTGCCTGAGGGAGCCCAGGCATGTAGCAGCTTTTTCAACTTTTCCAAATACTAATTTTACAGCCAGATATTTTAAAATTGGTGTGTTGTGAAACCATACAGATCTGTGTCCAGCTGCCTGATCTTGTGTAGGGCATGTAACAGAACAGTGTTTAATTTGCTGGAACAAAAATGTCAAGGTGGGGGGGTAGCTGTTTGTGTCTTCTCAAGAGGGCAGTTTTAGTTCTTCGCCTTATTGTGATTAAAGAAGAAGTGTTCCCTGGCTTAATTGCAAAAGATACTAAGATTTGTGTCAAATTGCTACTATTTCTTACTAGAATACTTGATATTTAACAGTAGTCATCTTTGGAGACTCGATAATCAAAGGAGAAACTGATCCTTCTATGTGTTTCTTGTTTAGTCAAATGACTTTCTTCGGAATGTGTTTGAGCTTGGTCCACCAGTAATGCTAGATGCTGCAACTCTGAAAACAATGAAGATATCCCGTTTTGAAAGGGTAGGTTATTGCACCTTAATGTATTTTCTTTACTTCATACATACATTTCTATACTTCTCCTGAATTAAATGGTATTCCAAACATGCACTTTAGAGGCCGCCATCTTTAAACTCATCACTTTAGTTCTAACAGTGCCCCATATTGTCCTGAAGGAAACCAAGCCTTGCTTGTATGCGTCGTTTTGAGCTCTTATTTTAGATTTTCTACTGGGCATCTGTCTGCTACTGTTTTTCTCCCAAGGGGGTCTGAAGGTTGGTTGACATGGTTGCTGATTGGTATGAGATTCATGCTCCATACATGTGAAACTTAGGCCCTTATGAGAGCCGTAGGTTTTTTAGTAGGGACCTACAAGAAGCTACAGAAACTGAGTCTTTATAAAGCCAGTATCCCAAACTCTCTCCAGTGTGAGACAGACACTAGGAGGATGCATTTGTTCTGTTGGTTGTGAATGTACTCATCGTGTGTACAAACAATTTGAGGAATGGTGCTACCAAGTGTAATCCAGGGGGCAAACTTAATCTACATTGTGTCTGTGTGATGTTCAACTGACCGGCTTCTGCAATTGCTCGTAGCTCAGCCTTTCTTACACAGTCCAAGTTTCTTTTAAATGTATATATATTAAAATGCATCAGCCTTTGGTGCAAAGATATTCTACTGTAAATTTCAGAAAGCCTACCAATTTACTCCAAAGACTAATAAAAAGATATTTTCAGCTGTTTCTTAACATTAAAATAACTCTCTAAAGGGGACATAAGCCTTTTGAAGATCTGTGATTAATTTTTCCTTTTATTTTGTAGCACTTGTACAACTCTGCAGCATTCAAGGCTCGGACAAAGGCTAGAAGTAAATGTCGTGATAAAAGAGCAGACGTGGGGGAATTTTTCTAGATCTCCTTTTCCATGGGGTTCAATTTTCATAACTAAAATAGATTTGTAACCTTTAAATTAATTTTTTAATTTCTGTAGTCACAGTTTGCAGTTGTGCACAGGGATATTGTATAAAATCTGTAAATATAATGCATGTTGTTGCTTAGTTGCATATACACTGTATATAGATAGATGCAAGATTGGGTGCAGGGATACATTATAAGACTTGCATTAGATGCAACTTGCTCCAAAGGTTGAATATACTGTAACTGAACTGTTCAATGGGCTGGATAACTGTAGTCAAATGCCGTGTGTCAGATTGGATTCCTTGCTTTATGTAAAAGTAAATTAAAGTAATTCATTGACCAAGTGTTTTGGTAAGAATGTGCTAATATGAAAAGATGAACTTGTCCATGTGAAGTTATTTTGGTAACTTTTAAAACTCTTCAGTGGCAGGTGGACAAAGAAATTTCTACATGGTATGACTTTATCCTGAAGGGGACTATGAAGTTCAATTACCTTCACTTACAGTGAAGTAGTGAGTGACAATACTTGCTTCAATGTAAAATAAAAACAAGATTCTCATGTTCTGAAATTGGATGTTTAAGTTTTGGAATAAAGATGTTTCTCACTGCTTGCTTTCTGTGTAGAAGTGATTACTACATGAATGAAAAGGTGGAACGCTAGCAAAACCTAAAGGTTGAAACAGATGGGTTTGTTTAGTTGCCCATTCTGGCATGTGGTTGGGTTAGTCTTCAACGCTTTAGTAGATGCTACATGAAACTCTACCTTGCTGTGTTTTGAAGGTGTATCTTATTTGCATATGCTCTGCACAACAGCCTACTGTTCATTTGTTATCAGTTTTGTAATGGTCAAATATTTTCTAGTTCTGGTACTGCAAAACACCTTGTCCCTTGTCTTACAGTAGCCATTCCAGCTGCCCTGTTTTCCTCATGTTGAAACTACTGCTCTACCCTCGGTTCTAGAGGACTGAAACGTGCCAGTAACTGAGAACTGTCTGTCGTAGGGACGATGGGGGGTTTATGTAATAAAGACACTAAAGCCTACATAGCTGGAGCTTCTGAACCAGAAGATCTATAAATAACAGTGCTTGTTAGAATAACTTGACCTATGCTTTTAAGAATGTGTATCAGCAGAGGAAGTAAACTTTACACCCAATAAAACCCCCACCCCTTGCCCTGAAAACTGCTTGCTCTGATAAGGGGAAGTTTGGGGTGTGGTGGTGTTTTTTGGGGGTTGTTTTTTTTTTAGTTTCAGATTATAGCATAACCTATTCCAGAAAATCTATACATGCCAATTAGTTGTACCTTCTAACTTTTTTTTCCTCAAATAATGCATTATGTAAGAATTTGTTTGGCTTATGAAACTGATTACTTAAGCTGTAATAAGGCCTTCAACTGCGATTTGTGCTGTCATTGATGTGTGTTGTCAGTGTTTGTCACACAAGTGCAGAAGAAACTTTTGATACTTGAACTAGATGAAGCTGGCTACCTGTGTTTGCCCAGCCCGAGACTATGCCCCCTTCCAGCTAAATCGTTCCCACTGGTCTCTCCCGTGGTTTCTGGGTGGTCACCTTTGGCATGCTTTGCTGGTGTAACGTTGCACTTCTGATGGCTTCCTCTCCTGCCAGTGTTTTGCAAAATTGCTTTCTACAGCATCTCCTGGCAGGCGGCCGAGCGTGTGGTTGCCCTTTCCCCATTCCGCTGTAGCTGCCAACCACAGCGACCAGGATGGCTCCAAGGCTGCGTGAGGGCAGACGGGCTGTGCAGCTTGCTGCCCTGCAGCGATCGGATGGGTTTTAGACCTTTTCAAGCTTAGAATGGGGGAGGCGGGGGTCCTTGTCTGCCAGTTAGGATGGTGTCAGGAGTCCTTCAGGGATGGAGGTGAGATTTTTTTTTTTTTTTCTTTTTCTGGCTTGCATGTCCTTGTTTGGAGGGAGGACTTCTAGGAGACCCCTGCAGAAAGGGAGCAAGCTTGTTCTGTCTGTATTACTGGCGCAGCTACTCAGACTGGGCAGCGGCAGAGCTTGGCAGCTTGGGGTGGGAGCTATGAGTCAGAAGATGTATTCTCTGTGTGCTTTCCTGAAAGGAAAATGTATTTACTGTCACTTTAAAGGGGTTCAACATTTTAGACGTATAGAATGGCTTCAGAAAGGATTTGTTTTGAGCCATGGTCCCTTTGTATAAGCGTCAGCTACCTGTCCTTAGAGTGTGCTGTAACGTTACATTCTGCAACATCACCAAGAAAAAAAGGAGCGATCAAAAGAACTGTGAAGGAGCAGTTACCAGTACTCACAAACAGTTCATCAGAATTTATTTTTTAAACAACTAAGGATACCATACAAATTAGTCCATCCCATAATACTGCCCCACTTGAATTTTAAGATGTGTGGGAGGAGGAAAATACCCTGTTTTTTCTAGTCTGTGCCTTTAAAGTACTCATGACTGCAATACTGTAGATATGACTCTTCTGCATAGCAAACTGGTTACTCATAGCTACAGTGTTGTAGATATGACTCTTCTGCATTAGCAAATGCGCTTTAAAAAGGCACCATAAACCAAAAGGTTAGTGAAATATTGCTCATCACTAACAAACCTTCTCATTCTCTATGATAGGATGTTATCATAAGGATTTCAGTATAATAAAAAAGAGCTGTATATGTGTTTTTTTCTTTTTAAACAGATCAATATTGTTAAGTCAGTATACTTAGCCAAGATGAACTCTAAATATAGATTGAGAGGGAGGGTCTGTTTCATAGCTGCCTTCATGGGTCCTGCAGGAGTTGACAGGTTCCTATGGGTCTAAAAGTAGAGAGAGAGGAACAGCAGAACAAGTTTTCTTCGGGTGATTTTCACTGGCTGATTTCTTCCATACTGGCACGTTACCTGAACATAGTTATGTTGTAAGTAACGTTTCATTCTCCTGTTTTTTAATTCCTTTTAGACTTGATTTCTTTTTTTTCTGTGAAGAATTTTCCGTGTGTTCTCATTCTAAGTTCTAATTTTACCACAACAGATTAAGAAGAAGTTTAAAAATCGCATGGGGAGAAAAGGCTTTAAGCAAGGTTAAAGTACCAGATAAGAGTGACTCCCAAGCCCCCAATGTTTAGATTAGTTTGTTGGGAAAATAATCAACACTTCTGGCCAGTGACCCTGATGTCTGTATCCTCTCTCCTTTGTTTGGCATGTGAATGTAATAAAACAAATGTAATACAGAGTTTGTTGAATTAATAACAGTTATCTTCACTGCGGTTACGCGCACAGTGAGGAGATTGTTTTTAAATAAAAATGAATGCAGAAATGTATAACTCATAATATTAAGGAATCAAAGGTATTCACGTTTATTACAGCTCAAGTTGCTAAGAAGAGTCTTCCCTGAAGTTGCAGGGAGGTGCTAATGAAAATACTCAAGAGAAACAACTGCTCTTTGGCAGCTAAAAATAACTGAAAGCCTCTGTGCAGGAGGTGGTCACTAATGTTTAGTGCGCCGTTGTTGAAACGCAGGGCTCTGTAATGATTGCAGCTGGCCACAGATGTGCTTGTGAGGAGATAGCGGAGCCAGCGCTGGTGGGGACATGGCTCACCGACCGTGCTGCCTGGCACCACGCGACGTTCTAGGGGAAGGACAGTGGACACAGCCGTCTGTCCTGAAATTACTGCCGCACACCTAAAAATCATACGCTAGGTAAGGGTAACCCCTACTACGCCAGCTTTTCTACCTTATCTTTGTGTTTTGTAGCAGCAACAATTCTGAAAAGAGAAAAAAAGAAGCTGCAGCCTTTTCTTACACTCTATTAAATACAAATATAAAGGTATACATGTAGGCCTGTCAATCCCCACTAGCAAGAGAACAAGCCCCTTTGTCAGGGGTGGGTGATTGAAGCACTTAGTCTTCAGACTTACTGAGGCTCAGTGAATGTTTACTTGTCTGTGTGCTCAAATTCAGGGGAATTATGAAAATCTGCATCTGGTTTGATGAGGGAAAGAGTGGGTCTTTTCTGTAAAGGCTAAGGCCTGTATTCCTCAAGCTTTAGTTTTTTAATTTAAGTGCTAGGTTAGGAATCTGGTCACACTGCGTTCTCTATTGCTTGGACAGGGAGATGCCTGTCAAGAGGGCAATTCAACCCATCTAGTATTCAGAAATCACCTTGAGGTGCTTAACGCCCTCCATCATGGGGTACAAACCACCATGCAGGAGGTTTGCATCCCATGAAGTGCTGAGTTATGTCTGGCAGATAAAATTGAACTTGAGAGCTTTGATAAAATACTAAGAGAGCTTTGATAAAATACTAAGTGGGTAAGATGTGTTCAACTCCCAAGTGTAAACTAATCTCTGTGAGCTCCCCCCTTACATTCACTAGCAAGGGAAAGGTACATTTAGGCTGTGATTCTAAGGTCAGAAAGACACATCTTATTCTAAGAGGAGTATCACCTGGAAGTATGTATCTTTCTTCAATAATTACAAAGGGAGTTTTCAGTGACCAGTGTAGTCTAAGATGCCTAGTTAGAGCATCTGCATTTCCTTATGGCTAGAACTGTAGTTTGTTTCTAGAAAACAGTTTTGGAGTCAGGGTAGCATAAAGAAAACCAAAAGACTGATGAGGAATAATGTGAAATTCATAGAGGAGCCTGCTTAGGTATTGCTTCTTTTCTCTATATAATCTTCCTTCATAACTGTATTCATATAAACAATAAGTCAATGAGTTCATGCACCCAGACTCACAGAGAAGCTGTTTTTTGCTGATTGGGCCACATCCAGTGCTTTTTTTAAAGCAAGGATTATTAGTCTGAAGAAAAGGCTTTGCCATCAGGCTGTAATTTGTCCAAAACTAGCATCTATGTATAGTAGACCCACATTAGAAGGTTATTTTTTGCTCCATTTTTTACAAATAATAACTTCACAGTGATATTCTAAGGTGTATAAGTAGGTGCAAATTCTTGCTGCTTATCTCCTACATCCACACCTGCTTTCTCTGTCTTATCTCTGAAGTATTTGATGCTGAAAGCAGAGGACCTGAGTGACATCCTTCCTGGCAGTATTAGTGAAGATTTGGCTTTCACTGTGGTCAGGATGTCACCCTACATCTTACCAAGTACACACCAAACTAAAAGAGTTATACAACTAAATAACTAACGTTCAAATCAATGCTGGAACAGTCAAATAGATTTTTCTCTTTCTCTCTTTCTCCACACACGTACATATGCATATATAGGTTTAAGTATACACATGTGCAAAAACACAGTGTAGAAATGAAATCTTATACTCACCAAAGATCTCCAAGAATAAATAAGTGCTATGTACTGTTACCCTTGCCTTCAAGATCTAGTAACTGTGCTCGTCCTTCAAATCCCTTTATTTTAAGGATTGTTAAGGCTGCTCAGCATTTCCTTAGAACAAGACACCAACTGTTACCAGTTATTTCCCATATCCATGTTTTAATTTACCTTTTTAATTATTATTTCTTTTAGACACAATGGAGAGGCCTTCCTTGGAAATTAACCTGCCCGATACTCATGAAGAAGGAAAACTTTATGTGGTTGATTCTTTAAACAACCTAAACAAACTAAATGTTTGTCCAGATATATCCCAACGTGTGCTAGGTACGTATGATAGGTGATGCTCTGTGGTTTTCTATACTTACAATAGGCCATCAAAAAAGAGTTATGTATGGCTGACCACATTGTGTATTACTGATGTCAACAGCCCAATAGGCCAAAATGTATATGTCAAGCTCTGTACTGAAAAATGTAAGAAAAAGATTGAAAACAGCATAATTTAGACAGATCAGATTAACGGTTTAACTGCTCCTGCTAAGTATTTCAGTTATTAGGTTCCTGAAAATCCTTGCACTTGGCTAGGGATTCACTATCACGCCTGGACTTATCTTCCATTTCCACTGGGATTCATGAGGTGATCCTTGCAGGATAATGTTTCTAGTAACGCTCAATATACACCTACTACATAAATAGCATCGTAACTCTTCACAAGCACTAAAATTCATATGTGGCAATAGGAACAGAATTAATTTCTGTTCATTCTTTTAAGACACATCTTCTAAGGACTCAAACCAGTTATGTAAAATATCCCATGAGACTTTTAAGCATTTTAATTTGCAGACTCTCTTTACTTACAGTTTCAGATATGGGCTCTCACACTTCTACTGGTTTTATATGGCTCTTAACTTTGATTTCTCATGGCAACAAGAATATTTTCACCCAGTGATAGCTACAATACATTTGAGTTCTTTGTGACCTGAAAACATCTTAAAACCTGGAGTTCTTCAGCAGCATTCCACATAACAGTATTTGAATCTGCTTTTATTTCCCTTACTATAATGGCAAATTTGACTGAAGAAAAGCTATAGAACAACAGCTCTGTTTAAATGAGTTTCAAATGGCCATAAATTAATCATGCTTCTAGTTATAGGACTTAAATGCTTTTCCATTACTTCTGTTTCTGAGTCCTCTAACTTTTCCTAATGCAACAAACTAGAGTGGTGCTGGTTTCTGTATTTAACGAAAGATGTTAGACATAAGCTACTTAATTTTCATATGTAGATTATCTTGATATTGTCACTTCTACAAGTACAAAATAAGACAATGGGATGAATTGGATTTAATGTCAAAGAAACTCTTTGCAGCGTGACTGTTTTGCTTTCTGTTGTAATTTTTATTAGACAGTATTGTGTACTTTCCAGGTAAATATACAGGGTTCTGTGGAATCATATATGGTTCTGTGGAACAATCACACGCATGCTCCTCCCTACATTTCAGCAGTAAATAAAAGTAGCCTAATATGTATTTCATGCATCAATTTGTAAAGTACTTTGGCTCCTTCTAGGATTATTCTTTTTAACATGCTTTTTTTTTTTAAACTTTGAGATTCTGTAGATATCTTACCCATCAGTTAAATACATAAAATTAACTTTTCACAGTTCTTTCTTAGCTGCCTTATTCAGCAGCATAAAATTCTGGCTCTCTTGCCAGAAGATCAGTGAGACCTGTGGAGTGTTTTTCAATTTCTGATAAATACTAAAATTTTGTGAATGATCTGTTAGTAGTATAGCAGATGCCCAATTTGGTTTAAAAACAACATTTCAAGAGTGTTGCAGTACACAGCAATCCTTTTGTTCAGTAGCTTAATATGACCTGGCATAATCAAATACACTAGCAATCATGTTAAAAGCTATTTAAAATGTATATACCTTTTGATTGCTTTGGTAGCAGCCATGCAGTAATTTCTTTATGTTTTAGATAACAAAATGGTCCCACTGTTTGCAGTTTGGCAAGAATGTGCGTTCACTGATTCCTCACAACACTGCAGGCTGGCATGTTCAGCCAATTGAAATAGTAAGAAGGCATTCATTAGGCAGAGCAAGCACAGACCACTTTTGAGACCTCTATTGATAGCTTAGTATGCTTGAGAGACAGCAGTAGCAGGCCCTCCCCACCCTTATTATTCTGATTAGAAAGCAATATTTGTGCAGGCACTTAGTATATGATGCATTTGTTATAAATGCTAAGGGAATAAAAATAAAACCCCCAAACCCAAATATTAAAAGGTTTCAGCTTACCTGCAGGGAGGAGCATTTTAAATGCAATAAAGAAAAGCAGAGATACTCCCAGACATCTCCTACTACCTCAGTGAATTGCTCAGCCCCAGACTGGTTCATTATTAAAGTGCTGTAATGGCATACACAGCCTTCCCTCAGCTTTATCACTACAGGCTCAGTTGCAAAGACCTCAGAGATTTCTACCAGCTAAAACAAGAACATGATCTAGAAATATATTTTTCACAGATGCACACGCTACTCTCCTTTCAGAATGGCAAGCCAGCAATTACAGGAGGAGAAATTACAGTAATTTGCATGTAATTTTAGAATCTATGAGACTGACACCAAAATGAAATTACATTAGCTCCGTACGCCCCCCAAAACATAAAATAAACCCAAACCTTAGTAAGTAGTTAAAGTAGTATGCAAACTTGGGCTTAAACAAATCTGGCTCAAGTATGATTCTTTTTTAGGTTCACATGAATTTCCTCATGGTGTTCACTTGACTTTTAACTGTTAACTTTAGGGCTTAGTGCCACCTCTCATTTGGTTGCAACTGTTTCTATGAGAGAAACTACGGACTTTCCCTATATGCAACACATTCTTTAGAAAGCAATAAACTGGCTTGACGCTCTGATTCGAGGGCAGCGTAGCAACTACTTGTCCTTTTTCCCCTCATTCTTCATGTACCTGAAGGACACCATATGTAGTCCATGTGAGAGTCTCTTCCGTTTTTGACAATTTGGGGGGATATGTAGCTCATTTTTTATTGGAACGAAACCAACAAAACCGAAAGAAGAACATTGAAAACATTTGTTTTAAGATAAAAAGTCAAGACCTACATTCATCCTATCCAACATCAGGAGCTTAACTGAGGTGCTTAATTTGGGAAATTAATCATCCCAGGGATACTTCTATTGTCAAACAGAAAAAGAAGCAAATCTAGAGAATGAACGTGTAAGATGAATCTGTATCTAGGTTTTCAATAAGAATTTTTCTCTCCTCTCTTTTGAAAAGGTTGAGTCCATTCAGGCCCTTAAAAAGCCTCCTATGAAAACTTAATTGTAACCTTTGTACATGTAAAACTGAGCTGTAAAATTCTGAACTGTGAAACAGGTCAACTTCAACAAAACAGTGTATTTCAACAACAGAAACATTTCTGTTGAATATGTTCCAACAGCTATAACAGATGTATTAGTTTTCATACTTCCAAATTCAAGCTGAGCTCATAAAGTTGGTTTCTTCCCTTCTCATGCAATATCACAGGAAATGAAATCTGTTGGCCAAAATTATGACGTATTCTACATCATTTCATGAAGCCAGAAGCATTTTGTCATGTTTATCCTAACCAGATTTAACAAACTTTATCACCAAATGATTTGTCATCTCATAACAGATGAAGAAGAGAACACTGGTGGTACTGGAGAAAACACGGCAGGGAGCAACATAAGAAACCAGTGTTTGTTCTTCGTCACCTTTATTCTTACTTTGATCATCAGTTTGGCACTTGTTTCATTCGTAATATTCTTAATAAGTAAGTAAACTGAAGAGTGGTTCTTAAAAACGTAGGGCCAATCAGAAGAACTTCACTGAAATGCGTCATGCTACCTTATAACATGCTACTGCTGTATTTGCATGGTCAAAGGCTTTGGCTGGTTATGGGAAGTGGATCTTCGTCCTGGGTGCAAAAGCACAGGCCCCTACTCTCTGAGCTAAAAGGCACAATTTCATTTTTAGTGCAAAGGTTTTGTGAGCTTCGACAGCTGTGAAGAATTTAGCTCAACAGGGTTATACTGTGTTGCTAAAAATGTTGACTGGAAATTAAATTAAATTTTAAAGATGACTGTATGACAGTGAGATGCTTTGACAACGTGCCTTCCATTCCTTTCCAGATAAAACTCAGTATTGGTGTCATTCCACTGAAACTGGGATTACACCCACGCTAACACTTAAATCAAGCTACCTGAAGAAAGACCTGAAAGTTGCTAGCTAAGTACTTGGAACGAAGAAAATCTCAAACATAAGAAACAAAAAATTAGACAAGATATATCAAAACTGGCACATAGCATTGAGTCTGTAGATGTAATTGCTGTTCCACTTCGACTGGACTGGTCGGGTGGGTTTAGCTAAACACATGGTTACAGGTGACCTTGGTTTATGGAGCCCTTGCCATTTTGGGGTGCATTATTTTAACTTACAAGTCCATTTTGAATGAACTGGAATCCATGTGAAATTAAGATTTCTTTTATCCTATAGCAGGGAATTTGCTGGAGCAGAGCAAAAAAATCCTCATTTTTCTTTTTGAACAGGAAATCCTAATCCTTGACTGAATTTGCTCACAAGCGCTCAAAGAACAGAATATCAGAGCACACAGGAAATTTTAAGTGGCATGATTATAAAACCCTAATTAAAATATCTTGTACTTGAATTCCAGATTTATTTAATGGAGAGCTGCTAAAAGTAGAGCCCTGGTATAGAAAAATGAGTGATGTGCCCCTCTAGTGGAAAAATGGTAAAGTAATAGCCAAAAGGCTACTTACAGGGATTAAAGGAGTTTGCTTGGGCTCAGGTTGGTGGAGGCCTGTGGGTTTTGAAACTCAGTTCCAGCAGTGTTTCAGCTTACATTACAAACATCATATCAGATTACATTTGCAATCCATAGACATAGATTTTTTTAACATTGGCACTATTAGACTCAAGCTTCAAAACCCACGGGTAAATTTTGTTAACTTCAGAAAGCTAAAATAAAAATAGCTCCAGAAGTGTACATGACAGATACTGCATATTGGTGTTCCAGAGGAAACTGGCCTCCAAATGCTAATATTTGCAAGAATTTTCCTTTAATCTAAATGCTTTACGAAATCCAGTGATGTGGCTGTAGTCTGCTGTGTGTTTTAGTAATTGTAGTTTTAGAGAAATACAGGTGCTTACTGCCCAGAAATAGCATTTTGGAGCCCCTAAATAAGACATTTTTCTGTGGACACTAATGGAATGGATACACTCCTGAAGACTGCATAATTTGTCTGAGCTGTATCTGATTTTATTACACTGCACTGAACTGAATAAAACAGAAAACAAGCAATTAAAGAATGTAGTGAACAGGTAACTCCACCAGATGCATAACTTCTTATCATTAGGTTCTGCAGTTGTTTTCCTGTTTAATATTTTTACCCATCGTAATTCCCTACAAACTCCCACAGGAATGCAAGAGAGGGTAGTGATGCTCTTAACTTAAATGTTGCCAATTTAATGCGGTACATTTTCCTTTTCAAGTTCAAACTAGAAACAAGATGGACCAAATATCAAGCAGACTAATATCTGAAAAGAAGAACATAGAAGAGCTTAGGAAAATGAACAATATGATATTGAAGCATCTAAATCAATCAGAAATTAAGGAAAAGGGGAGATACTTCTTCACACAGTCTCCCGATCTTCAGGATTACCTCTTTACCCATGCTGAGCTGAAAGTCCCTGGAGAATAGATCTTCTTTGGAATGAAATTCAGCATATTCATGTACTGAGATATATTCACATATGGCACACAGGTTACTTAAACATTCTGATATGGTCACAGGAGCATTGGAAAAGCCAGCTGAATGAAAAATATTAGAAAATAATGTTTTATGTGAATATAGATTTTGAAAACTAAGCCCATATGATTTACAATAAACAATGGACTGTCAACAATTTTTGGCAAGAGTTCCAGATTCTCTGTGCATTGTAAATTGCAGGGCTAAGGGCTTAGTTTTACTTTAAATGTAAGTGAATGATCACAGAAAATAGTGATTTCTATTCACATGATTCCAGCATGACCTTGTTCACTTAGTCATTCTCCTGTTTCTTTGGAACAAGTTTTGTGTTTGCTTCTATATTATTTGTATTTAACGATAACTTCAGATTCCACAACTTATAAATAAATCCAATTCTGCCACGGAGTTTAGTGGTTTTCCTTTCTGTGCATCTAACTAGATTGACTTACTACTCCTTTTGTGAAAAACCAAACTTGAATAAAAACAAACCCTTTCATAACATGCCATATTCAGCCCAAATTTGTATTGACTGAAAGTGGGTGTCATATTGTCTTAGATGGGAAATAGGTTTAGAGGACTCAGTCTGGCAGTATCCATCTCATAGCAATGCTAGTACGTTGTAGTCAGTATTTGCTGGCAGTTTCTGGGTGACGGCCAAGTGTTTTTATAAAATGATGTGGGGAAAATACTACATGTTCTTGTACTCTTCCCTGTAGTTGTTGTTGGCCACTATCGGAGAAGGGCCAGGTGAAATCTGGTCTGAACCTTCATGTTTTTAAAATGGAGCAGTACCTCAGAGGGTGAAGGCAGGAGTTGACGCTTTCTCACTCTAATTTTACACAGTTGTGGAGACTGACACCCAAAAGTATGATCACATAACGGACTGGTAGGTAGCTTTGTAATTTTAGTATTCAGAACCTTCTACTGGTACATACATTAAGAAGCCACCTCCATTATCAGTAAATAAATTGGTTACTCCCATCACAACAGTTCAATGGCAGCTGACACTATGGAGTATGTCCAACATCTTCTCTTTCACTTTGATTTCTCTTTCTCATCCAATGCTTTCTTATCTCTTCTGGACAACTTTACAAAAACTCACCAAAGTTGACAACTTGCATTGCAGTCTCCTTTTCCAGAATGAATGGTAATCCTTTCTGTGATGACTACTTCATTGTCTACAGCAGAGTGAAGAACTAGGTCCAGGAATCTTTCCTGGTATGACTCTACTCAGATTTGCCCATCAATTCTATTCCTGTTATTAGGAGTGCTTTGATTTACACCTATGTTTTATGCCACCTTCTCTCTATTTCTTGATTTTTCTTTTCCTGATGTATTAATGTCAAGTCATTCACATGAAAACTCCGAGGTTTGGTCTTAAGAGTTTACTACGCATGCTGTTAATTCCCAGCTGCAGTTGTAATTATCTCCTCTGGACATCACAAGTAGTTGTTACAAAGATGACTTTAACATAGCTAACAGAGAATGATAAAATAAGTGTAGAATAAGTTGTAAGGAAAGAAACCCTAAAAGTCCAACTCAAATATCTTTCTGTAAATGCTGTTAAACGATGAAAGAAAAAGTATTGTAAGACTAAAAACATGACACTCACAGTGTTGTTTTCTCTGTAGCTACTGTAATTGCTTTCAAGCTCCTGTCTCGTGCTGACACACATCTGTACTTGTTAGCTAGGGAGAAACAAGGCTAGCATTTGGCACCTGGTGCATCTCAAACACGTGGATTTGTCACATCCCTTGTTGCAACTGCAGCTATCAGAGCAGTCTGTGGTCCAACAGAAACTGACACCAACAGTCAATAGATATTTTCTGGCAGGGGACTGTAAATAAAGTCTGTGCTACAGCAACAGTCCCCGAAGAAATGAAAGCTTCCTCATCTCTCTGGTCTTGTCCTCCATTACTCTTAATCTAGTTATTCAATCAGTACTCACAATAAATTAACTTTTTCTGTCTCTATTATTGATTATAAGTGTTGGGGTTTTTTTTAACTCCATGGTTTGATCCTGCAAGGTGCTGAGTGCCCTCAACTGCCACAGACTTAGGACCAGCTGGGGCATAGCAATGTGCAGGCGTGCTCAGTATCACACAGGACTGAGGCCCTGAGTCATCATTTCATGTTTAATTGCTTCTTCACTTGCAGTGATCAGTGATTAAGATCAGTGACTGAAAAAGTGCAAAGGTCCCAGGGAATTCCATAGGCGTATCCTGTTAGCACTGCTGAAACACATCTGTTGTTGGAGCCACTTGCATACAAGAGAGACATGGAGCAGCACTGCATACGGCTGCTTATGGCTTCTCAGCTCAAGCTACCAATATCCGTTTACAGTTAGAACTGCTTCCATACGAGACCAGAGCAAGGGTTGAGAGGGCTGCCTTGACACCAGAGTGCCACAACCGCACCACCAACACTTTCTGGAGTACCCCCCCAAACAAGCAAGTAGTGACTCCTTCAGGGGAACATTTCTGTCTAATCTACTGACAGTGAAATAGTCCCAAACAAACCAATACTTGACTCTTAAAATCTTCTACAGACTTGACCCTGAAGTGAATTTCAGCTCATTGCAGAGCTCTGTAATCCTCATCTTGAATAAACAGCTAAGTGACTAGTAAACTCCAAGCTCCCACGGCATGTGGCGTAACCACCATACTGCATATGGATGTTACAATGTCTCCTGTAGGCAGGGTAAGATCTCTGTTCTTGTATGGCTGCACGTCTCAGGAGCCTTTGCAATGTCTGGCATTACAACAAAGAACAGGAGGAAGGTGATCTGACAGTAATAGCTTCATCTTACAGTAGTCACAGCTGTTCTCCCCAGTAGTACTGCTTTGTTCCTTTTTCTCTTATCTACAGGCTATAAAGGTATCTATCCAAAGTAATTTGCTCTTCAGTATTTCTCTGAGTCCACCATAAATAAAAATGATGCATAAAGGCTTCAGGTAGATTTAACAACATGCCACTGACACTCATCTCTTTCAACAGCTGCAACTAACTACTGAAATGACAACTTGGCTTCAGGAAATTTCCTGCTGAATACATCTGGACAATACTAGAAAGGTGCTGGTGAGCAAGGAGAAACACTTAAAAGATTTAACCAAGAAATTATCTTCAGCTTCCATCAAAGGCATCATGGTGCCAGTCTCTGAAGTGTGGGCTGAATCTTTAGGTGGTTAGGTAATATCAGTAGACAAAATATTTTCTTCCCCTGGTTAGCTTGCTGAGAAATTCACTCCTTTGTTCCACAACAGTCCATGTTCCTGTTAACCCAAAACCATCAGATGGTATCTGACTATGTGAAACTACACGTGGAGAGACTACACAGTAATAAACAGTAGAGGATTGGCTAGTGCAGACATTTGCTTGCCTTCCCTGGGGTCACGTTACCATGAGCTTGCACTTGGTCTTGTGCGCCTCTAGAAGGAAACAGAGCTCAATATCTACAAGCAGCATGTAAGAACTGAGGACAAAACATTCTTTATAGAGACCTGTCTATGAACCAGTCAGAGGTTAGGTAAATCCAGACAGTAAGCATCATCAATAGAAAATAATGCACAGACAGTAAAGGGGGATTTTGAGAGGCACTCAAATCCATCCCTTTGCCTGACAGCAGCATCAGATTAACTTAAACCTTTCCTGACAGATGCTTGTCCATTCACATTGTAAAATTTTTAAATGATGGAGCTTCCACAAGTCTCCTCTTCTAGTGCTTAACTAACCACATGCTTAACTTTTCTTCCTGAAGTCTAACTAAAATTTTCCCTGCTGAAATTTAAGCCCGTTATTACCTGACCTATTGCCTGTGACTACAAAAAATAGTTTGTTACCTTCCAATTTTTCAGTCATTTTATATTACACTAACTCTGCAAGGCAATTACACTCTTAAGAAAGCTTTTTTACCCTCTGAGATACTTGGAATTTTAATACAACATTTATTCTTAAACTCTAGCATGAGTTCAGTTCACATGCTTCATTCAGTGGTAACAAAGCTGAACATGGGTAAAAAACAACAATGACAGGTGTACGCTGAATTTGGAAAAAGAGAAGAGAAAATTCCAGGAGTGGCAAAAGGACTGTCACAAGTTCAGTTAGACCACATGTTCTCGAAGGTGACATGCTGTGTGTTGCACACAATCCAAACTGTTCAGGAACACTAAATGCAGTGTCAAGGTATTTGCAAAATGAGCAGAGTGGAACAATGTTGAACAAAGCTGAAGGAGTATTGTCAGAACTAGAATTATCTGAAGAACAAATTCCTGTTTCATGAGGTTTTGAAGTCTTTGAAGATCAAATATTTATTTTCATTCTATCAAAGCATAATCTTGTAAAATCACACACAAAATTACCTGCAAATATGCATTTTCAGATCCAAAATTCCAAGTTTTCTTACTCATTTCACCCTGCCTGACTGGAGTTTCTTCTCCGAGATTCAGAACCTACCCCATTGGAAATGGCAGCAAAGCAATTTGCTCCACGAAAGCTTTAGTGTTTTGAAAACGTTTATTTTGACAAACAACATTGCAACCAGTTCTAATTAGAACTCTGATTAAGCAACACCTAGATAAAACAAATGCCAAATAGCAACTAAAAACTGGCTTTATGTTTTGAGTAGCAACTGAAAATCATCTGTCCAAGAAGACACTTAAACAGATCTTCTTATAGGCTGCTAGTGTAATTTATCTTGGAAGATGTTGGCGAATAATGAAACTTGGATCAAAACCGTAGATCGCAGCCCAGTGCTACTGGGATTAAGGGAACTGTTCTCTTCAATTAAGGAAAAAAGCACATTCATGCCATTACATGTTACTGTTCTTATTTCCCTGACAGATTAACACTAATACTGAGATTTAAAGAGAGGGACAGAGGGGATGAATGTACTGTCTGGGATACTGTACTCCTCTGGGATACATAATAGCAATGTTATGGCCAAAGAGGTTAGTTTTATTCGGAAACCCAATCATCTTAGAATTCAAGAAAAGGTTTTTACAGACTGTTTTCTATCCTTTCTCTAGTTTCTGGGCCACACTTCAGCAATTAAAATGCTGTCCACGATTCACTGATGAGCCAGCAAAACCCCTGAATGGTAATGAGAACCTTCCAGCAGAAACAGTCACAGCACAGTGCTGCTGCTAATTTATCACTGTGAGGCAAACTGCATTACACACAAGGGTGAAAGGACAATTTAAAAATCGATTGCCTGCCAATTTAAAAATCTATTAATAATTATGGGTTTGCTTTTCAAGTTCTGCACTGCTCATTTAATCTTAATATCTTCTTCACCACATAACTGACTTTGGGAAACAGTGCTTGTCTACAAGGTGACACGGAATTTTGAAACTCACAGGCACCCTTTGCTCCTCAGCAAAAGCTCATGGCTAATTCATTAACTTCCAATAACGCTTTAGTTTATTTCTGAAAGGAACACTGAAGCATTTTCTTCAGAAGACCTCTCCCTGAGTACTCAAAATCATATGGGTAGGTATGTAGGTGATAACAACAGTATTTTTATTGATTTTTCAAAAGAAGGTGTGACATGGATTCTAGTTCTTTTTGTGCATCACCGGTGACTGACTGACTTTGCATCCTAGAGCAAGCTTAACTAACTAGGTAACTGAGGAAAAGTTTGCTACCAATAATAACAAACACAGAATTTAATGATACTATATTTAAGAGAATTTTAAATGTTGTGGTTTTTTTTTAAAAAAAAAAACCAACGTCAGCCAACCTATTGTGGAGTGTAAGTTTTCTTAGAAGTGTTTCTTGTTGATGCTCACCTCTAAGATTTTGCTCAGATTGGTGTGCCTGAGCCCCTGCTTTGATCCAAAGCAGCTCTTGGGTTACACTTCTTGCTTAACACCGATATGGTAAGTGAGGGACTTTAAAGGAGATCTCCCTGAGGTCCTAGCATTTGGGGGCTGTTGTGAACTACATCCAGCTTCATATAAAAATCCGCAGCAGGAGGATCCCCAGCTATCGACAGCAAGTGAGTCAGCTCGCTGAAGTGCATGGGGAGTGAATGAAATCTAGCGAACTGATTCGGCACCTATAAATAAATACTGACTGACTCATTTAGGCCTCCTCCTCGAGGAACGGTGGTCATGACAAGACATCACGATAAAACGATAAAAGTGGAAACAGCCCCGAGTCTGAAAGCTGTTCCTTAACGCTCTTCACGTTTTCGTGTCTTCCCAGGCAGTTCTCTCCAGTCTGAGCAGGTGCTTTAAGGTCCGTATTCGAGCACCTCGGCAGAGGGAAGCAGCAACCATGGTCAGTTCAGACGTCCCCGGCAGGCCTGTCGAAATCACCTCACCTTCCTCTTCCCGTGCTGCAGGCCGCGAGAACCGCGGGTTTTGGATTTTGTTTGGTTGGTTTTTGTTTTGTCGTCGGTACCGGCCAGGTCTCCCACTTCTTATAACTTCGTGGCCTCTGTAGTAAGGGGAAGCCTGCTGGCAAACGAAGAAACCGGGCCGAAGAACACCAGAAGGCGCCTGTCGTGAGGGGAAAGCAGCGCCGGCGCCAGGCCGGGGAGCTCGCCCGCCCGCCCTCACTCCCTTCTCACGTGACGAGGGCGCCCAACGGCTCCGCGGCGGCCGAGGGAGACCCCTGGCGGCCCCCGGCGCCGCGGGCGGGCCGGGCCTCGGGCCTGAGGGGCGCGGGGAGGGGAATGGCGCTGGGCCCAAAACCCCGTGAGGAGCAGTATCCCCGGCACGGCGGCTGCCGCCCGGGGAGCCCTGGGCA
>NW_010972842.1:2746555-2746875 GCF_000737465.1 Haliaeetus leucocephalus | reverse complement strand
GCGGTTTGGCGGCCGAATAATCCAAATTTAGGCTGAGGCGCTGGTCAGGCGGCCGGGCCTGGCGGGAGGGCAGAAGTATGGGGTGTGAAGATAAATGAGACGCCTTCGGGTGCTTAAGCCAAAGGGGCACTGCTGTTTGGAGTCTGCTGTTAGAAAAGCCTGATTTTCTTCAATGGCTCTCTCTTTTTTTTTTTTTTTTTTTATTCCCCGAGGGCAGCAGTAATGCCTTTTTAATGAGTTTTTAGATGCCTGTTGCTGTTTTGATGGAAAATGTCAAGTCAGCTACTTGCCAGGCAAGGAGGTTTGGCAAAAGTGCAGCT
>NW_010972842.1:2735571-2746545 GCF_000737465.1 Haliaeetus leucocephalus | reverse complement strand
GGGGGTCACGGGCGGTTTGGCGGCCGAATAATCCAAATTTAGGCTGAGGCGCTGGTCAGGCGGCCGGGCCTGGCGGGAGGGCAGAAGTATGGGGTGTGAAGATAAATGAGACGCCTTCGGGTGCTTAAGCCAAAGGGGCACTGCTGTTTGGAGTCTGCTGTTAGAAAAGCCTGATTTTCTTCAATGGCTCTCTCTTTTTTTTTTTTTTTTTTTTTTTTTCCCCGAGGGAGGCAGTAATGCCTTTTTAATGAGTTTTTAGATGCCTGTTGCTGTTTTGATGGAAAATGTCAAGTCAGCTACTTGCCAGGCAAGGAGGTTTGGCAAAAGTGCAGCTGATCAAAACCATTAACTTAAAAAGAGAGAAATGTGAATGTACTGGTGTAAAGTTTCCTTGTAGTATTTGCAGTCCAGTCACTGCTGACTCCATTATCCTAGGTCTGTGAAGCTACTCTGCCATGTACTACAATGGTACACCCAGGGGCTCGTGATCAAATCAAGTCTAAAAAGGAATTAAACAATGTAAGTATCTTTTGAACTGTCCTTGAGCGTTTCAGCAGTTCCCTTCACTGTAAATGCAGCAGCCTTTCAGGAGAACAGGGAAGACCAATTGCCAAGGTGAAGTCTCTACTCCTGTCCTGCCCTGGGGAAGGAAGGAAGGAAGGAGCAGTGGGCAGGCAAGGCCTGCATCAGAGGATGAAGATGGACGAGGTGGTGGTGTCTGACGAGTCAGCCCCAGGAGTGGGCCTCTCTAATATCTGCTTTGCCAGTGTACAGGGCAGAGCTGGGGGGGGGACTGTGATAAGAGGAACCTCAGCCCATCATGGAGGTGGGGAATGGGTGTTTTTGGGCCGGCGGAGCCTGTTATGTGCATACCTGGGAGAGGGTCTGTGGTGGCCCCTGTGGACCTGTGAAATGCAGCCCTGCCTGGGGGCAGGTGAGGCAGGAGCTGGGGAGCCCTGTGCTCAGCACGTGGCATTTGCCAGGCCTGGGAGCTGGGGTAGTGTTTTCTGAGAGGTGGTTAACTTGGATCTCACTAGTCTGTTCAGCATCATCTTTTCTTCCTTCAGATCTGTGATAAAATGACACTTTGCCAGTGACTAGAACGGCTGTTCACACATTGATGGAGACATACCGCTAAGTCATTACTTTGACAAGGGTTAGGCATATGCATTAATTTGGGGGAGATGTAGGCCCTCTTGAAAATTATCATGCAAGGGGCAATTTTATATCCATGATCTATCCACTCGTGTTGAGATGGAGAATTCCTTACGCCACTTAAAGAACCCTTCCCAATACACTGCAGGGCTAGTAAAGATGAAGGCATTTCTTTCAGTAAACTTCCTCCATTATGCTTTATAGACCAACACTTCCCTTTCAATAAGAATCTGGGAGTTGTAGTTTGGATTTCTATCATCCTACTGAAGTAGCTACACTAGCTGTCCCAATATGATGTTATTATGCAATGCCTGCCATCCTAAACTAGCCAGCAAACTGCCTCTTTCAACTTTTGCTAGGAGCAGTTAAATACTCCAGAGTGAACCGGGTCTACTTAAAATGGGTCAGACCTCTCATCACTGAGAGACTGCAGTCTCCTCTGTATTCAGATTTCCTTCTGGGGGACCTCTGGTTTGGGCTTGGTCCTTGCAGGTTAGCTTCCATCTGAACAATTTCTCTGTTCTGAGTAATTGCAACCTGTTGCAGTTTAAGGCATTTCAAGACAAACTCTTGCTTGTCTCCTTAAAGCTGTCATACTGGTGTATAAGAAATTTTGAATGGTATTTATAGAGAGTTTAGCTATCCATCTTGGCAGAAGGTGAAGCATCTTGTTTTTAACAGATATCATCAAGATTCTGTGCATCTTAGGGCAGAATCTTGTTTCCATTTAAAGGACTGCAGGCTCTACATTTTTTCAGCCACAAAAGTATTACACAGACTAACTGGAAGGGAAACACACCCTTCCCAAACAGTTGATATAGTCTCCTATCCTTTAATTAGGAATAACAAGCACTAATACCAGTACTTGGCATGCAATAAACTATTTGGAAAACTTTTCCATCCAGGTTGTCCTTGCCAGCTCCAGGTGTCCTTGACAAGTAAAAAGTCTTTGTGGTAGTTTCCAACAATTTGTGTTGTATAGCTTAGTTCTAGTTCTTTGTTAGGTGTCTAAAAAAGCAATGGGGTTTCTAATTTCTAATTAAGTTGCCTCTTTGGGGGATAGTCTTATTAATACCACAGATTATACTTCTCACCTGCTGTTAATTTTTTTGCCAGCTACTCATGCACTGTATTTTCTTGTTCCTCCTGCAAAAACATAAACTTCATATGACAGTCCTAACTACTGATAGTTTATGTGAAACCTTTCCTTCCTCAAATGTATTTTTCCATGGAAATGGTACAACTTTAACAAGTGCCTCTGAGAGCTACATTTAAATGCCCTGTAATTTGAGAGCTATAGCCCTCACCTGAGAAATAGGAAGCAATAGCTGAAACCTCCTTAAGCCTGCCACATGATAGCTGAGCAGCCTCTCATTGAGCTACTGGACAAAGTGGGAGAGGGGACAGTAATGCTAGCATTACCTTTTTTATCCTGTGTAGACCATGATTCATCAGATGTGCTCTAAAAAACTGAGCAGATTGGGCACTGTAGGAGAGAGAGACGTGCAAACAGCTCATTTCTGAATCCTGGCAGACCTTAGCTGTGAACTAGATGCTAACTGATCAGCATTGCCAGAAGACGGTATTTAGATGCTCAGGGAAATTTTCTGCTGCAAAGATGTGTTTGCATGCTTCCAACGTTACATGGCAAATGAGCTGGAGTTTTGGAGATCTCAATTTTGAGCACAGATGAATGAAGTGGCAGTTAGCTGGAAATAAGGTGCTGGAAAAAAGCTGTATCCTGGAACTCAGTCCAAAGGATTGGGAAGATAACCAAACAGGAGGAGGATCTCTCAGGATCTGTGGCACTCAGATCCCAATAACTCCTAAAGGTGTTATGAATCCTATAACTCCTAAAGGTGACTAACTGTCATGATGACAGCCTTTTGTAAATCTGCACCTTAATGTTCCTGTGTATTGGGTTTGCATGGCAAGGTTTTGGTAGCCGAGGGGGGCTACAGGGGTGGCTTCTGTGAGAAGCTGCTAGAAGCTTCCCCCATGTCCGACAGAGCCAATGCCACCAGCTCCAAGCTGGACACTTCGCTGGCCAAGGCCAAGCCCATCAGTGACGGTGGTAGTGCCTCTGGGATAACATATTTAAGAAGGGGAAAAAACTTGCTGCAAAACAGAAACTGCAGCCAGAGGGAGGAGTGGGAAGATGTAAGAGGAACAGCCCTGCAGACCCCCAGGTCAGTGAAGAAGGAGGGGGAGGAGGTGCTCCAGGCCCTGGAGCAGAGATTCCCCTGCAGCCTGTGGGGAAGACCATGGTGAGGCAGGCTGTCCCCCTGCAGCCCAGGGAGGTCCACGGGGGAGCAGATCTCCACCTGCAGCCTGGGGAGGACCCCACGCCAGAGCAGGGGGATGCCCGAAGGAGGCTGGGACCCTGTGGGAAGCCCGCGCTGGAGCAGGTTTTCTGGCAGGACTTGTGACCCCGCAGGGGACCTACGCTGGAGCAGTCTGTGCCTGAAGGACTGCAGCCTGGGGAAGGGACCCACGCTGGAGCAGTTTGTGAAGAACTGCAGCCCGTGGGGAGGACTCACATTGGAGAAGTTCATGGAGGACTGTCTCCTGTGGGAGGGACCCCATGCTGGAGCAGAGGAACAGTGTGATGAGTCCTGGCCCTGAGGAGGAAGGAGCGGCAGAGACAATGTGTGATGAACTGACCCCAACCCCCATTCCCCATCCCCCTGTGCCGCTGCGGGGGAAGGAGGTAGAGAATTCAGGAATAAAGTTAAGCCTGGGAAGGAGGTGGGGGGAAGGTGTTTTAAGATTTGGTTTTATTTCTCATTACCCTACTCTGGTTTGATTGGCAATAAATTAAGTTAATTTTCCCCAAGTCAAGTCTGTTTTGCCCATGACGGTAATTGGTTGAGTGATCTCTCCCTGTCCTTGTCTTGACCCACAAGCCTTTTGTTATATTTTCTCTCCCCTGTCCAGCTGAGGAGGGGGAGTGATAGAGTGGCTTTGGTGGTGCTTAGTTGCTGGCTGGGGTTAAACCAGGACACCCTGAGTTGCACATCTCCAGGTGTGAAGTGGAGTTAGTAACATTTTCCTGATTCAAAGTGGCATTATGAAGATAAGCTAAATAATGTGAGTCATCTAGTGATAAGAACCAGATAATGGCATCTTTTTTTTCCAGGGAAAACAATAGGAAAAATCCTGTTGGGTTCAACAAGGACAGGATTTTTCTCTGTCATTATTCTACCCGGACAATGTGAAAGGAAGAGACCTTCTTAACCCCATTCTCTTACCTCTGGCAATTCACACTCAAAGCTGGATCTGAAAAGTAGTTTCTTCTCTTCTGAGGCCAAAGGAAGCATCTTGCTCACTTTGGAACAGGTGGGAAGGGAAAAGATGCTCCGATGCAAGGGGTAGAGACTTTCCTGGCAGGAATAGGAAGAGGTGGTAATGGCGCCACTTGCATTATCTTTCTTTAACCTTCTCCTTTCTGGAAGTTTTCCCCTGACTTGATTTGGCATTTAAGTCTTGGCACCCAAAGCGCAGAACATCCTGACACAGAACATTGCCTGAACAAATATGGTGGGTTTTGGCATAATCTGCACTGGAGTATGCACCTGATTGGGGATCAGGGCTCCCTGCGAAGCAGATGGACTGCAGTGAAGCAATGACATTCATTGGCAGACCTTGCTCCATTTTTTAAGCTTTTCAGTTTCCCTTTCACATTACAAATTGCTGAATTAAAACCACAGACTTACAATTCCTATGTATCGAGATGTAGGGTTTGTGGAATATGTAATGTCTGACACCTTCAAGGAGAGCTGCATACACCTGGGCACATTTACCAGTGCATGGAAAAAAGAAAGCTACTTTGGTAATAAGTGCTGTTAAAAGGGAGCTTGCAATGGGAAGGTTTAAAACAGACACTAGAGAGAAATGTGAGCAAAGCTTTCCAGCAGACAATACAGACTTTTTCCACTAGGTGGTGGAAATCCGCCACCATCCAGAGCTTTTAAAAAACAGGAAAAACCCCACATAATTATGAAGGGCAGGCTGAATTAAGATAGAAAATAGCTGTAATAACAGCTTACGATGTATCGATTAAAATGAGTTCTCTGCCTGTCGAAGAGACAATCATAGAAAATTGTTCTTAATGCTATCCCTGACACAAAGGCAAAAATGTCAGTTAGGGAGGTTTTCTAATGTTTTAGAAAAGGAAATGAAAGGATAATTTAATCTAAATGAATTCTCTCACCCTCTATAGAAGGACTGTCATCTGTAATTTCAGACCATAGGAAGTCAGGAAACAAATCTCTCATGCATTTATTTATCTTCAACTGCCAAAATATATTTTTTATATTAGTAATTTTAATTAACATGCTTCATAGATCTCTCACAGCCCAAGACTCACTGCCATGTAAGCATTGTTTCTAAAGGTGTCCTCATGGTGGCAGCAAAACGATCAATTATTTAACAACAACAGATTTGAAAATGACACAATTTTCTGTTGTTCTTGGCATAATTCGTGGCTGGAACAGCAGAGACAAAGCACATGCTCTGGTGCTAACATCACCGAAGGAACGAGGATTTGCAAAGTCACTTGCTTCTTTTTCAGACAACTGCTGCTGACTTTATTCCACCCTTCTCCCTTCAAAGCTACTCCCAAGCCATACCTGACATATGATTCATGTTTTAAGATGAAAGCAACTATCACAGACACAGTTTTCAAAGATATTGAGGACCTACTCTTTTCACTGAAATTCATGGCTGTTATCTCAGTAGCAGTTCACATATCCCATAGAATGAAGTCAGCAACACACCATTTGGGGGGGGGGAGAGATGGTGGGATACCTGGTTTAAAGAACTTGTCATTTAGATAATGACCGTGCCCCTCATTTATTGAACAGGATGCAATAAATCATGTTCTTGTTAATGTCATTCTGAGCATGCTGGGTTCGCTCTCTCATCCATTGAATTAGACCCTATATTGCAAACATCCAGTCTCATAAATTATAACCAGTGTTTACATCTTGTGTCCTGGAGAAGTATTGGACCCGAATGCAGCCCTAATATCCTTCCACTCACTGCTATCATTATGAATCTTGAGTTCTGCTCATCACACAGAAATCTTTCTCCATTTATGCATAGACAGACTTTAATCTTGCTGTTGAATTCCTTGATTTCTTCTTGGCATCTATCGTAAAAGTGGCTCGTCGTGGGGTTAAAAGGCTGAACTCTTCAGAGGACTGGGATGAGCCTTCAGTTAATGAGTTGCAGCTAATCAGTGCTCTTCTGATCCTGTCAATGAGGGTCATACCAACTCTACTCCTTCATGTCATTGCCAGGGAATATGATCTTGCCATCTGACCTCTCTCCTTGGCCTGTCTGTCTGATCTCTGAGCAGCCTACATGTTGCATGGGTACCCCACCGATCTGTGGAATAGCTGAGATCTTGCATTCCGAAGTACAATCAGCAAAGTTTCCCCTGCCATCTTCAGAAATACCTGTCTCTGCACCATTCCCCTTCTTACCTACCTCTCTCCTTTCCTCCCAGAGCCAGACAGCGATTTCTGACTGCGGTTATGCAGCAATGCCACAAGCAGGGATGCTGTGCAGAACTAGGCTAGCTTCATTCCCAGTAACCTTGTAGCCAGAGAGTGCCAGCCCTGCTGTCCAGATGGGTATTTTTATTTGAGCACTATTGTTGGCTAGATTCTTGGACTTAGTTCTGGCCGTATCAATCTTATTTCTGCTGCTTCTCTTCTACTTTGTCCAGTCAGGGACTGGATTTGGATCAATCTTAGGTAAATAGCTTGACTAGTATATAGTAATTAGACCTTTTTGCTAAATTACAGTATCTGTTATATTTGTCATTTGCAGAACATCAAAGCATTTTTCCTTCTACTCTCACAGTCTTCTATACATGTATCACATTCAGTTAAAAATTACTTTCAAGATTGCTGTTGATAGGATGAATGGCGACTGAAAATAGTCTAATGACAAGCTTGCCTCTGCATCCCTCTACTCAATACAATGGAATGGGAATGCTCTGAGTGACCTACTGTACTAACGGGTCATTTTACCTCTGCTGTACTTCTGCCATTAGAGATGAGTGCACAGGAAACAGCCACCAGCAAGTTGCGTCCTTCTTCATCCCATAAACCTCATGCTCATGCTGTGCAGCAGAGAGAGATTTGTGAAGTTCCTAGTTGGCTAAATAATTAAAAATATACATAACAAATTCTAGAAATAGCAGCGTTTCTTTATATACATATATATATATACATATATATGAAGGCCATTTTGTTGCCTTTATGATGCTTAGTGGAATATGAAATTAAGCTCTACTATGTAGTTAATGTGGCCAGGTACTATCAGGAGAATTTTGAAAAAGAAATTCACAGCCAAGTGGAAAAGAAAACAGAAAACATGTTAGCACCTTTCTAGAGAATGGCCATGAACTCCAGCATTGGTACTGGTAGCCAGAAGAGGGCTTGCTCAATTCTGTTTACTTCAGGAGCCCGTCTCATCATCTGTCCTTTCCCTGGATAAAGTGATTGTGCCAGGAAATGTGGTTACACTTATCTCCAGCCTGATTGCCAAAAAATAAGGGAGCATACAGTGGTTATGCTGAAACTAGTGTAAAATACTCTTCCATGAATTAGCCATTCATGTATTTGGGTGACTACTGAAGTTGATAGACTTTTTCTGGGTTTTTTTGAGATGAATATTTGGTTGCTGCTCAACTGAAATCTAACCAAACAAGTATGCTGCCTACATATACATTACAATGGGAAGTCCAAATCAGAACTGAAATGCAGTGCTATAGCAATGAGTGACAGAAAATCTCAAGTTAACTAGCAGTACTTAGACAAATACAGCCATAACTATATTACTTTTCTCCTATTAACAGTTTTGTTCCTTTTCCTGGATGTTTTTTATGGACCACTGATAACCACAGCAAATAATATTGCGGTGGAAATGCTAATAAAGGAGGTGGTTATTCCCTTTTTATTTGATTTCTGGAGTGTCATTCAAAAAGTTAAGTTGTTTGAAGAATTGAAGACAGCCTTTTTTTTTTTTTGTCCTGCCTAAATATAAGGAGTAGAAGCTCTGCATTCCACAGATACTCTCTAATAATTTCCAGAAATCCATTATTCATGAAATGCTACACCTAATTTTAGGTCTCTCATTTTGCAATGTTATCCTTCACCCTCAAAAACATAGTATCACTTACATAAAGGTTATTTTAGAGGCTTCTGTTACACAGAATCGCATTAGCAATCAAAACCATTTCTTCTCTGTGCACAGACTTCCAGCCAGGACAATATTATTAAAATGCAGAAGTTACAGTACTTCTCTGTGACTTTATTTGCCTTTTAACGGTCCTGGTAAAGTACTGCTTCATTTGCAAATGCTTCCCATCATGAAAATGGAATATATCAACACTAAATTTTCTTGACTCAGCTGGCTTGGGCGCACTTGCAGCAACATCTATCATCTCAGACTGTAGTGCTCACCCAAGACAGTAAGCAGCACGGGGCAAGCCTGTGCTGAATGTTGCACTGTAACAGCTACATTTCTCTGAGGACCCACGCTAGTTAGTTTTAAGTTAGGGTTCACAGAGCTTTACCAATCAGGTATTTGGCTGCAAAAGAGACAAGCCTCAGAGTCTATGATATTAAATGCCACAATGTGATTATAATCTCAGGGTTCAGGGCAAACTCAGTTCTAAGTAATCGCATTATATGTACGCAGCTTACAGTTTTGTTTGTAAACCAGTAAGCACATGTGAAAACATTTGCAACCTTATTAAATAACTTCTCTGTAAAGTCTAATGTAGGCTTACTCGGCACTTAGACCACATCCAGCCACCACATCCAGTGTTGGGCCCCCCAGTATAAGGACCCTGATAAAGTAGCATGAGTTCAGCAGAAGGCCACCAGGACAGTCAGTGGCTGTCACACATGCCTTGTGAGGAGAAGCCGAGGGAAGAGGGCAACTTCAGTCTGGAGGAGAAACGGCTTTGGAGGCATGTAACAGCATCCTGCCAGTACATGTGGGGAAGGTATCAAGAAGATGGAGTCAGACTTTTCAAAGCAATGCATGGCAGGAGGACGAGAGACAAGGAACATAAACTGAAACAGGAGAGGTTCTGACTGGATATAGGGTACATTTTTTTCCCATGAGGACACTCAGGCACTGGCACAGGCTGCTTAGAGAGGTTGTACTATCTCAGCCTTGGAGCTTGTAAAACACCGACTGAGCAATCTGGTCTGAGCTCACAGGCAACCCTGCTTTGAGCAGAAGGTTGGACTACAGATGTCCTGAGGCCTCAAACTTCCAATCTGAGTTATCCTATGATCTTGTTTGTTCGCATTTGTTGAAATTATTAATTCTTACATGTGTCACAAGACAGGTTTTCAGTGAAGTGGTTTTTAGTTTGATCCACCACTGAGAGGCAACGCCACTGCCCAATAACCCTGGTGGCCCAAGGTTGGTTTGCCAGGGTGAAAGATTCCCAGGAGACTGTGGATCACAGTCTCATCACTGAATGCATCATAGCATTAGATGGTTTGTTGGAAAGTCTTCTTAGGGATTCCTCTAGCACACAGCACTATGACATTGGAGCTGCTTCTCTGATGAGAGAGAAGCACAGAAACAGCAATCTGAAGAAATTGGGTTTTTATCCATTCTTGCTTGTCTGATGTGATTAGGTAGCTCCCAACATAAAGTAGCAATTGACTCCCAAGTGGTACATACCTTCCCTTTTTCTGTGTCTGTTTTTTGTATAAGCTCTTTGCAGTAGGGGCTGTTATCATCATAGACTCATAGAATGATTTAGTTTGGAAGGGACCTTAAAGATCATCTAGTTCCAACCCCCCTGCTATGGGCAGGGACACCTTCCACTAGACCAGGTTGCTCAAAGCCCTGTCCAACCTGGCCTTGAACACTTCCAGGGATGGGGCATCCACAACCTCTCTGGGCAACCTGTTCCAGTGCCTCGCCACCCTCACAGTGAAGAACTACTTCCTTATATCTAATCTAAATCTACCCTCTTTTGGTTTAAAGCCAGTAGCCCTTGTCCTATCACTGCATGCCCTTGTAAAAAGTCCATCTCTGGCTTTCTTGTAGGCCCCCTTTAGGTACTAGAACGCTGCTGTAAGGTCTCCCTGGAGCCTTCTCTTCTCCAGGCTGAAAAACCCCAACTCTCTCAACCTGTCTTCATAGGAGAGGTGCTCCAGCCCTCTGGTCATCTTTGTGGCCCTCCTCTGGACTTGCTCCAACAGGTCCATGTCCTTCTTATGTTGGGGGCCCCAGAGCTGAACGCAGTACTGCAGGTGGGGTCTCATGAGAGTGGAGTGGAGGGGCAGAATCCCCTCCCTCGACCTGCTGGTCACGCTTCTTTTGATGCAGCCCAGGATATGGGCTCCTCAGGGCTGCTCTCAAACCATTCTCTGCCCAGCCTGTATTTGGGATTGGGATTGCCCTGACCTATGTGCAGGACCTTGCACTTGGCCTTGTTGAACTTCATGAGGTTCATACGGGCCCACTTCTCAAGCCCGTCAGGGTCCCTCTGGATGGCATCCCTTCCCTCCAGCCTGTCAACTGCACCACACAGATTGGTGTTGTCAGCAAACTTGCTGAGGGTGCACTCAATCCCATTGTCCATGCCACCGACAAAGATGTTAAACAGTGCCAGTCCTAATACCAACCCCTGAGGAATGCCACTCATCACTGCTTTCCACTTGGACATTGAGCCATTGACCACAACTCTGAGTGCAACTATCCAGCCAATTACTTATCCACCAAGTGGTCTATCCATCAAATCCATGTCTTTCCAATTTAGAGACAAGGATG